>NW_008237919.1:4745177-4753242 GCF_000691975.1 Corvus brachyrhynchos | reverse complement strand
TTTACAGAGAAATACTGAAAACATTTTCTCTATTCTCAAAATCAAGTAAGAAATATTTCCTACAGTAAGATTTCAGATAAAAGTATGAAGTAAGAAGAAATCAACACATAGGTCTATTCTTTGCATTTGCCCATGGCTTTCAATTAGTATAGAGCATTTGTGTTTAACAGAACAACATGATTTAAGGTTAAAAAAAGCACTGATTGCTCTTTTTTTGAAAAATAGAATTAACAAACCACAAAACAAACCTTTGACCTAACATGCAAATTGTCTGGAAACGTTTTTTTTTTTTTATAAACTTTAAAAGTAAATGCAAAGATTTATACCAGACTGAATTTCCTCAGCTCACAGGTGACTTTGGAAAACTACGTATACACATACACATATAAACATCCATTTGTTGTATATTTACATGCCATTATGGATATGGCAATTGAAATACTTTAAATAAATGTTAAAGTGTGTTTGATTCACCTCAAGATACACACTTGCATCTGATGTCACTGTAGTTTGCTTCTCTATGCAAGTCCCCAACACCAAAACACACACAGACTCTCCAGAAAACTTTTCAAAGACCCACACTGACCTGTAACCTCAGGAGAACATACGCACTTTCTTGATTATCCACAAAAAGAAAAGTCTTAATCATTGCATTACTATCTCAATTTGGAACAATAAGACACGAAATTTTGATTTACCAGAATTCTACAAACCAGTTTAAAAACCTGACAACTTGAAGTGTTGCTGGAGGAAGTAATGAGTATAGGCCTTTAAGTCAGTCTTTTTTGCTCCCCACTGCTCCTTATGCATTGCTCTGAACTGCATGACATGGAAGGGAAGAAAAGGCAGTCATCATTCACCTTCTTCACCTTGATAATCTTTCTTACTGAAATATACTTAACAGTGCTTTTGTTGGAGACTGAAAGTTGTATTGCAGTATTCATGTAAACACTTGCATTTGAAAAAAAAAAGAAATCCCTTAAAGTGATTACAAATTTAGACTTTAAGAAAAGAGACTCTAATAATAACATGCTTTATCTTTTGTTCAGCACTGAATTGGTCAGGCAGTTGGACTAGATGATTGCAGTAAGTCCCTTCCAACTGAAAATAGTCTATTCTATTCTAGTTTGTAACCCACAGTGCCTTTTGGATCTTAATCACTTCCAAATCCTCACATGTAAAACAGTAGTTTGAAAAACAATAGTAGCTGCCTTCTGAGCACAGAAAGGCACAGCTTGCAAATTGTAAAAAGAAATTTTAAGTGTCATCCCAAAAGCACGGTTTTACGTTCATATAATAGCTGAAGTTGGAAAACTGTTGCAAAGGAAAGTTAAATAATATCCAGAGTGCACAGCTGAAAAGCCATGTTAAAAAAAAATCAGTCTGGAAAAGTCTGTTTAATAGATAAAACTTCAGCTGTTCCTTTTATATTATCCCCTTGTGTCTGACATCCTAGCCCATTAATATCTTAACAGTATCAAATAAAATGCTACGAGTCCTTCCACTAAAAAGTATTACAAGAAATTCATATTGAACATTAAACATTTGCAATTTTCTTTTAGTCTGACTCATATTTTAGATTGTTAGTTCATAATTATAGTTTACACTGGTGTTTGTGCCTTTGCTGCCAAGTGTTCCTGTTTTCTCAGTAGCCTCCAAATGCTCCAAGGTACTTCTACAGCCAACATCTCCTTCCAAGTGTAGTTTTTAATGCCTCCCCACAGAAGCATCCTCAGAACCAATGCATCCCACATATGTGCATCCCAAAACCTGATATGCTCATTCAATGCTCAAATATGCTTGTTGAAATTGAATGGAAACACTCAACCATGAAACTCCAGAATAAACTCTGGATACACAAATCAATGAAGATGACAAGAAAAGGAAAAGATTATTTTGCAGGAAGCAATCCCCACATCTCCTAATTTCTCAGTCCTGGTCTAAAAAAACCCAAAACCAAACCAAAAACACACAAAAAAGCCTCAGAAAAACTTAAAATAAGTAAAAATGCGTAATAAATCTTTCTATGCCAGTTTTAATGAAAACACCCTTTGCCCAAAAGCCCGCCCAAATTTTACAACCTAGTTTGATAAATGATGCTGCCTTTCTTCCCTTTTGTAACTTTGATCTCCATACAAAATACTAAACCCAAAAGCAACAAAAGTGCAGATAAAAATTTCTTACTTTGAGCAATATTTTTTATTGTTCCCTTGCCAAAAGAACGTCACCAGTCTCTCAGTCTTTGCGTGGTCTGTTTCTCTGAACAAACTCTCTCTGAAGACTGCTGAAAAATGAAGCATTGCTCTACTGCTTTCAATGGCTGGTGCCCTCAACCATTTCAAACACACATCTGCATCTTCACTTGCTAAAACCCATCACCAAGGTTCCACAAACAGCTACTCAGATTCCTCCACAAATTGCAAAAATCAGAGTTTTCTGACTTCTAAAAAGGCACAGAGAATGGTCAAAGCTGAGATTGAGTTCATGCTCTCAGCCAACACAGGGGTTCATTCCTCCACTACAGCAGAGTCAGCTAAACCAGTGATACACCAACCAATTTAGGGGACACAGACTGCCATCCAACACTTGGGTTTACTCCAGTCATAAAGACATAGAGATTAACAAGACTAGATATGACATGAAACCATATGTTAAGTGACTTCAAAGCTAGTCCCTAAATAAGGAGGGTTTACTGGAGCATTTCAAGTTGCATCTTTTCTCATGTTAATTCCTGCCAGATTTTGAGCAACGATTTAGCAATTGAAATATCTGAAACAAGGAATAAGGCTTGATCTTGTTGTTGTGTGCTGATTTTGCTTGGTTAGTTTAATGAAAAATGTAAGATTGAGTCATTAAGACTATGGAGTTGGAGCAAGCCACCTCAAACAGCATCAGAGGATGTTTTGTACCTGAATTTCTCTCTTTGTACTTATGTTGGCATTTTACATATTATGAGCTTTGATTTAATTAGTGAAATATGTAATTCCAGAAGAATGGAATATCAGACCCATGTGAAACATGACATACAAAGGCGAATAAACCAAATAATATTATTTCTTCTAAAATTATATTCATTCTTGAATGACTCAAGATTCAGTAAGGTGTGTTCTAGCTTTACAGTGAAGAACTCTGTACAAAGAGTTTTATCCCAAAAATCTAACCTCAAAAGCACTAAAAGGCACTAAAAATATGTTGGTTCATGTGAAAATTCCAAAGACTTCAAGATGTATCACTAACACTTGCTTCAGCTGAAGCTCATCCTAACTTAGATGTCACTAGCTGAAATATTTCAGGCTGAACTAATCATCTTTGTTAAAAAATACATGCCTAACTCATCTTCAATACTTGGAGAATGAGAAAATATTAAGATATTTATCCATAGGCAGTATGAATCTCATCTTAAGCGTCCTGTATGCTCTGGGTTCTATTTTTAGATTGGTTTGTTGGGTTTTTTGCAGAGCTTTGTACTCTTTTGAACACATGATCAAAAAAGTAAACATCAGGCAGATGGCTTGGCACAGGCTGGTGAACATCACTTATTGTTGTTCTCCTACTTAGTAACATGGATTCATCATGGTTTGGCCAGTCATTTATTCGTAAAATGCACAATACATGAATTTGGGGAAAACTCAACTCATTTAAAATTGGAAAAAGCAGCACCAATGATGGTGCTTCCAATTTATAATTGGACTCCACTGTTGTGTAGTAGATTTTTCTATCTAGTCCATCAGTCTCTAAAGTCTCATTTCATGTTTAAGTGGCTGAATCAAAGGAAAAATTTAGCAACTGGATTATGGAGTTCAGGCTTTTCCTGCCAGAACAGATGCCAGGAGTAGCTCAAAGCAGAATAGACAGACAAGTTCTCTGAGAGGACAGGGTACTTATACACTAAGTAGCAACTCTGATTAAGAAAGCAGGAGTGAGTATTTTTTAGTTTTAAAGTACATAAAAAGAGGGAGAGAAATGCAATGCAAGTGGATAATGTACAATTCTTCATTTTCTACTAAAACTCCCTGAAATATTTGTTCATGCCATCAACAGAACTGCTGTAACAGACTGCAGGGCTCTGACCAACATAAGATGTGAGGAATTTAAGGAATCAGATGAAAACTTTTTCTTAAGTTGCTCTGCTAAGATATTAACAGCATTGTCTGAACAGTTCGCTCTCTGAAAGGTATTCTGATATGTCATTGTGTTCTTTAATCTTTAAAATACTTCCCATAGTTAGTGCTAATTAGAAGATACAACCTCTGGGCTAAGTGATGACTAGTGATCCTTTAGATTTCCATTACCTCATAGCAGGGAGGAAACAAAAAATACAAAAAAACCCCCGCACTCTCAGTACAAGGGCACAGTACTTAAATGACTCAGAAAGAAGGCTGAAAACAGTGGTGTACATTCTAGCAGTAATAAGAGTTCTCCAAAAAAAAAAAAAAATATATGAACAATTTTTGCTTCTTACAGGCTTTTTAAAATAGAAATATTATTCTTAGTCCTCAGACTCTTCCTGCTCTATTTTTAAATAAAAATGAAAAATAGAGAAATCATTAAAAAGACTTATTAAAAAAAATAAGGTATTCTGAGTATTTGGAAACATGGAAGAATTCCTATATTTTTGATAAATATCATACTTACTCTGCCTACCACTCAAAGAAAAAGAAATTAAAAGATGTGCTAGAAAGAGCATTATGGCTTTAACACCATCCTCTTGGTCACTAGAAAGTAAATTTCTGTTTTAAAACTTCTCAAAAGAGTCAGTTTTCTATATAATCACATACTTAGAGCATACTATAAACCAGTTGTGCTGAACACTTGGAGATTTCATGGAGAAATTTAAAAAAAACAAGATGCAGTGTAAGTGCAAGTTAGAACTGTAAGTTAGAAAGTGCTGCTACACATCTGGCACTAGCACAAGGCATCCGATTTGGATCAGGGCTCTGAGCACTGCAGGGGAGGTGAAGGATTCAGCTTTCTGGTCCAAATTCTAGACATTGCACCCCTCAAAAAAATGCAACTAATCTGCTCAAGAAGGGCACAACAGCCTGAAAGCGCCTGGAACATTTATCTTTTAGGTCACAGTAGCAGCTACCAGAGAAAGCTGGAGGGCAGGCAGAGGTATGTGCTCAAAAATCTTGCTGACAGCATGAAGACCATATGGCTCCATATTTGCCATGTGCCAAAGACTAGCCTGAATCAATCAGACTGTAACAGAGAAGTGTAGGGATCCAGATGTTTTAATTCACTCAAGACAGCAAATCCCTTCCATTTAAAATAGCATGCCTTCTTCCCACATGCTGCTAGAAGGACTTCAGATATTTACCCTCTTGATCAGCATGGTTAAAGAAGCAAATGCAAGATTGAGAGACTGTGCTTGGAAACAGATGGGTAAGCTCTGAGCCTCTGGATCTCTCAAACGCTGGATGCTCCAAATGGGGGGGGAAAGACAGATAAAGGGAAAAAAACTCATATTCTCTATCAACCCATTTCAGAACTTCTCCCACATTAGGTGACCTCCTCTAGACACAGAGAATCATAATTTATCCAATTTTAAAGTTGTGAAACCATTTAATAGGTGTTTGGAAGTGATATTCAAATAAGGTTTTCATACTTAAAAACCAAGTAGAAATCAGCAGGATTTCAAGTGTTTTGAATTTTTTTTCTGTAATTTCTCCCATTCCCTCTCTGTCTCCCAGTCTTGCTACTTGAAAGACAAATATTTTCCTCAAAGAGAAAAATATGTAAAACATATCCCATAAATAACATACATAAGCTTTCTATGTAAATAAACATAGCAGCCATGACTTATTTTGTCAACAATATTTCATAAAGAGAATGCCTTCCAAAATAATTTGAATTAAGAAACAGTGTTGAGTCATTCTGCACTCCTTTCCTGCAGCAGCAGTGACTCGATCAAGTTGGGTCTGCATACAAAGTTGTAAAATTACATTAGATTTGCAATTCCAAACAAGACATATATTTACCAAAATGCCTGTGTATTAGTAACAAATGTATTTTGTTTAGTATATTTGATTTTACTAAGCATAGCCTTTGTTAGTGGTTTGAAGTGACCACATCTGCTCTTGCCAATTTAAAAATCAGTTTTTCCATAACAGTATGGTTTAAAATGCTGCAGAATTTTTCATTTTGGAGAGAAGAAGTTCCCAAATAACTACTTCTTTTTTTTTAACATTATCACTTCAATTTTCAAAGCAATTGGAAAGCACAGTGCTGTACATGCTTCTTACTACACCAATTCAACAGTTCTCAGGAGGAGCATTCTCCCATTCAACACACTGCTGTATTTCACATCTTCTTAAAAACTGGGCTATTAATTTTTTAAGTTAAGCCTTGAATAATTACTTCATTTAGAGCATTTCTTCACTGGCAGACACAAAAGGCTTTTTTCATTCAACCTCCAATTATAGACAACATGATTACCTACTCCATACAAATATAACTAGCTGATTAAGAAAAATAAGAGATCAAAGCTCTTGGAGCACATATCCTTGGGATTGCAACAATCCATTCAGTGACTTCAGAAGATAAAACACTGCATTCGCACAACACATGTAAGCTGTCAACTCCTCTAACTGTGAAGTTGTCTCAACCACAATAAAGAGCAACCTTCATGAAAGGCAGAAGAAGGCTCTTTTCACTTTCTGAAAATGCCAAGAGCTTCTGGGGTGCCAGCAGCATGTGACGTGAGAGGCATGGCTTCCTTGCACATCCTTCAGTTCTAAGCAACAAACTCAGCATGGTCTCAGACTTTATCAGTGCTTTCCACAGCTGGGCTTATCATCAATTATTCCCACTAGTCCTGATCATATGAGGCTCAAAGTGTTAGCTCTCCCTGATACATCCTAAAGTCCTCTCTGAAGCTTTTGATCTTTTCTGTTCACTGTGTTGACAAGGTTAAGGAAGTCATTGGAGAATGCCTTTCCTCCTCTCAGATTTCCATAGTTCACCAGGTTAGGGTATCTAGCTCCAGAGCAACCAGCAAGTCCACCACACCTGTAAGACAGACTTGGACCCAAACCAAGGCAATGGTACACAACCTACAGCCCAACTGCCATGGAGATCTGGCTTATCAATGGATGAGAAAGCACTTTCTTCAGGGCCGAGCCAAGATCATGCCCAGAGCAAAGATCCAAGAGAAGGGTTTTCACACAAAAGCTTGCACCTCCAGCAATAAAGATATATTTCTATGACTTTGTCTTCCCTAACATAAACAGACGCTGACACGTAAATATGTGTGTACACAATTATTTGAAAAATTCCTAAACAAAACACTCCCCCCTACATATGCCATTCTCTTCCTGGGAAGGGGATGAAAGCAACAGCATTTGACAGATGTTAGACAAGTTGTTTAATGCATTCCTGAAAGCACCTAAAGAACACCTCATATGAACAAAAATTTCCTCTAAACCTACTACCTCAGCTACATATAAATCTGCATTACTCTGGCTGCTGGGCAAGAGGGAAGGATGCTTATATCCTATTGTTTTGCAAGGTTTACCTTAAAGCTTTTTAAAAAACCTAAAAATACTCACGGGAGAGAAAAGAAAGATGACATGCAGCAAAGTCAAGCTCAAACAGGGCATCTAGGAAGATACTAAGCTTCAACTTGCCAAATTTCTGACACATTATACCTCAGGGGTGAGATCAGAAACTCGCTGAAGGAGATGGGTGTGAGCAGGCCTTCACATGGTGCCTGGGGATCTGCAGCCCATGGTAGCAACACCATTTAAGGGATCTTGCAGGTTCCTACATTAGTCAGCTCTTCCACAGGTTAACCAAAAATCCTTCCGGCCTAACAGCACTGCTGAGTTGCTAATTTGGCAACTGCCCAACTCTGCAGACCCAGTACAGTTATCATAGCTCTGCTGCAGTACTTTTCCCCCTCATTTACCCATCAGAGTTCATGGCAGCGTGTATGGATGATCTAATTTCACAATTCAGCTACCCCTATTCCTACATGCCTTCAATTTCTCCCACACTTCCTATTTATGAGCAAGCACTGGAAACTACTTCTGTGGAAACTTGAGGTTGGTGCTTTGTACTCTTT
>NW_008237919.1:4732213-4745159 GCF_000691975.1 Corvus brachyrhynchos | reverse complement strand
CAGTGATCCATCTGTTGTAGAGATCCCCCACAGTCAGAGCAACATAGAAATATCCCATTGGAGGGCAGGGGTTATGCACATTCACGTGCATGCAAGATCCCAAAGCCTCTTTCATCAGGACTAACCTAAGCCACCTAAAAAAAACCCCAGCATGGTAGAAATAGCATTAAAAAAAACAGCGTAGAAGACGATTTTCACCATTTCCACTTCACATACTCTCTTGACTTCTTTCATGCTAGGTCACATTTCAGAAACACTCTCACACGGTTGCTTCTGCCCCATCTAGCTTGTGCCATTCCAGCTACCACAGCATCCCTCTTCTTTGCTTACTGGGAGCACCTTGCTGAGAAAGAGCTATGACTCACAGTCTGAAGAGACTTACTGAAAAGGACGACACTGCCTTATCGCTTTAATATACCAATTCTGCAAATAAACTAGTTGGAGAGCTCATCTGGTGGTCATGTTCCAACCACGTTTGGCATTTCCATCCTTTTTTAGATAAAAGCACTGTGAGCATACATATTTTCACAAAAACAATGCAGCATTATACTTGCACATGTGCTTGGTTTGTCTGTGAGAATAAGACCAAACAAATACAGATGGAAAACCTTCCCACAGGCTTGGGCCTCTCTACAGCTGCATCCACAGCAAGTTCTGAGTTTATACCTCAGATTAAAAGACCCCATCTCTTAGAAGACAAGGCATTTTAGAATTGTTTAATGTTGCTGTGCTACACAAGTATCAAAAAAGTGTCAAATAATATTTTACCTGTTTATGACTGTAAGACTTCATGCAGTCAACTAAGAGATCAAATAGTGGATTTCTGTTCATAAAATCTTGTCATTCACTATTTACTCTATTACACAAACTTCACCCCTTCTTAAATATAATTTTGCTTTATTTCTTCCTGTTCTTTAGGACAGAAAGGATTTTGTGAAGTCTTAGTAGGACTAACACAGTTCACCACAAAAAACCCTAAGAAGTTTTAGGTCACGTAAAAACAAGTCTAACGTTTTCTTTTTAAAACACAGACACTGAATTGCTAGAATTTTAGTGTTTTTTGGAAGGAGCATAACCTGTTTCTCTAAACACAATATCTGCATTTTAGTTCTGTGAATAGAAAGGAATTCAAGCACCTCTGAAGACCTATAGCAAGTCTAGTCAAATTTAGGCTGCTGATCTCTAAACTGAGGCAACGAGTTATGAAATTCAGGCATTCTAGGATAACCATGGTCAACTTCTAGAACAGAGAGTACCTTGAACACCAAGTTCTCCCACCGACAAGATACCCAGCCCTCATGGTCTTTTGATAGTGGGCATCAGCAGCAGTAACCACCTTTCAGATAACACAGCAGCTTGAGTTAAAACCCAGAGGAGGAAAACCATAACTACTGGTATTCATTCAGTCAGGGGACCCCATCTTTCACATTTAGAAAATTGTCCTAGCTAGAGGATTTCCTGGTTAACAGCAATTGCTAGCTCCCCTCTCAAAGTCAAGGCACTGTGAACTTAGAAATGCAAGTATCATTAAAGTGTCATGTAAGACACAAGACCGTGAAAGAAAGAGGGGAATTCTTGTGTATTGTCACAAGCACTTACCCGGAAAAGGGCAGGACCAGTATTCCAGATACAGCTCCCTGGAACTAGTCTCTATCTCACACCAGATTATCACTGAATAATCCTGGCTCTCTAAAAACCTGCTGGTACCAAGCTCTGTTTGAGGAGGGTGGGTGGATGCTGGTCTAACACAGGAGAGCTTCTGCCTTACTAACAGGAGCAATTACCCGGAGACGTAAATTCAATCCTTCAGGCAGGGCAGAGACCACAACCTGGATCTCTTGCTTCTCCAAGAAGCACTCTAAGGCTTTCTGGTTTTTTTCTGTAAAAAATGTCAGTGGGACAGTAGCTTCTATTCAAATGAAGTTATGCAGACCTGGTCACACCCGACTCTAAAAATTTATTCAGACAGAAGAAAGATTTCAGGTCTCTAAAAACCTGTAGCTCAACAGGTGAGGGAGAGGTGAAAAGATTCTACAGACATTTCTAAGCCTGTAGTTCCACTAGTTTATTATGCTAGGGATCTTTCAGACTAGTTATGAGTTATCTAATGATTGCAGGTGCTAAATCTGATTACCTGCAACATAATATGAATTTGTTACAGATTTAAGAGAATATAGCTAAGGTATATTTAGAGGCACTGAAATCCACACCCCTAAAATTAACTATATTAAGTTTTCCTAGCTACCATACAGATCTTACTGGCCACATCTTGTGCAGCTTTGTTTCAAAGTCATTCGAAATCTTCTGGCTCTGATCCCAGCAAGACATTTTAAGACTCACTACACTTCTACAGACATAATCTGACACTGGAGAATCTTAGCCAAATAAACATGACTAGTATCAAAGATTTTGCTTGAGCAACACAGTGAGTGTAATGACAGAAACATGCAGAAGATAAAACATCACAAGGCTGACACACAGCACAGTCAGCAGTCTGGCAGTAGTTAAAAAAGTCTCTGTGTAGGCACTTAACAGATGTAAGTTACTTCTGCCAGGATAAGCCTTAAGACTTCATCTTTATTGAAACTGGCTTTGCTGACATGTGCTTCAAAGCCATTGTGCGAATACTCTCCAAAAAAGTGGAAAGAACAAAGGGAAACATGGAATACAGGATGAAGCCTTATTTATTATCTACTTATGGAGCTCAGGCTGCATGAACAAAACATACAGTCGTTATATATAAATGCATCTATCTTATTTTTCAGACTTAAAGATCCCAGACGAAATGTTTTCCTTTCCCTTCTTCTCCATCATGCCCACTTAATTCATGAGAATCAGCTGACTAAAATGCTGAAGGGCCAATATTCTCATTTCACTTGAGAGTTAAAGAACAGAAGTCTTTTCCTTGCAATGCAAGGAACAGAAAAACACTTGAGCCTGTCAGCTGATGATGTGCTTACACTTCCACATATGAATATTCTGGACTTCAGCCTAGTCCTTTTTATTTGCATACAAAGCTTTTCATTGCTCTTTTGTTATTTGGCAAACCTACTTTGACAGTGTGAGTTAATAGTTGCTCCTTTTCCTCAAATTGACGAAAAAATGTTCTTTATAAGAACTGGATTGTAAAGTCTGTCCTGTGTTTTCTGTACACCATTGAAGCGATTCAAGAGTATTCTGCAAGACACTGTGACTTACATAATGGAAGAAGATGGGAGAAAAATCAATCACTGAGTTGTTTTTTATTCCAAAGTTGGGCTTAAAACCAGAGCATACAAAGAAAAATACCAACTCAAAGAACTAGTTTGGAATGGCTTGGTAATTAGGCATTAAGTACTGTGCTGCTTGGAGATCTGGCCAATGTGGTGCCATACTTACGTGAAGATGAACTGACTGCAAATTGAGAGTCATTTTCCTCCACATGGAAAGAGCTGCTTTCAGTGTTAACCACTCAGAACGATAAGTATGGATAAAAAAAGCAGCAGGAAAAACACTTCTGTGTATCAGTAACATTGCTAAGGATCATAGCTGTTTTATACTGCCTTGAGGAGGTAATCAAGCATGAACAGAGATGAGCAATGAATTTACTCAGTAGGAACGATTAGCATGCAGCAAGGGGGAGATAAAATTATGCTGAGCTATATAACTGTGAACCATTCTAAACATACTTTGAATTTTCTCCTGGAAGCAACCAGAATTCTTCTGAACTAGCACAGACTAATAAACAGCCCTGTGCACTGCTTGCTGCTTGTCTCCTCTTGACACAATTCAGATGTTCAGAATCACAATGCATGTGAAAAGGAAGTGAAAAGGGTGAAAAGGAAGAAAACAGAGATCCAAAAGTTAGAGCTTGGGTGGCTTTACACCACACTCATATCCAATGGTTTTATGTTGGGAGTCAAAGATACCAGTGCTGCATCTGGTTTTATGAGATGCTTTTTATAGAATGTGAACAGTTTTAGTCCTGGAAAACACAATTCAGTGTCAACTTAGGGAGCTGGATTTTTGGATAAAAA
This sequence comes from Corvus brachyrhynchos, assembly GCF_000691975.1. Taxonomy (NCBI): domain Eukaryota; kingdom Metazoa; phylum Chordata; class Aves; order Passeriformes; family Corvidae; genus Corvus; species Corvus brachyrhynchos. The sequence continues at coordinate 4,741,143 of NW_008237919.1, read as the reverse complement.
CTTCTGAAAGCATCAGAAGACCATGAAATCCGCAGGAACTGCTACATAGAAGTAATTCATAAGGGTTTATTCTTGATGAATAAATAAGGATCATTTGAGGCTTGTAATAGGATTCCTGGAAATATATATCAAAGTGTTGCTTGTGCACATCACTGTCCCAGGTCAGCTTTACAATGCATAAACAATTTTTTCACAGAGGAGTTAACCTTTAATAAAAAGGGTAATGCTGTGCCTGAAACCTGTTCTTCAGCAGAACGGTGAAAATTATCAACAAGGGTCCATGACCATCCCCCATGAAGAGATGCAGTCCCCTGACACAAGGGATCTGGGGCTGTCACCCTGTCACTGTCACACACCACCACCCTGCCAGCACACAGGCATCTGTTTCAGCTTTCAGGTCCTCATGCACAAAATATGCTCCCCTGAGGGTAAAGCCCAAATAAACACCAGCCTTCTTCACACAAAAGTATCAGAGGCTCTATGGCCTGGGCACATTGATCTCAAAAACTTCCATCAACTTAAGTCATTTCTGTGGTACTTTTACGCTTAGAATAAATACCTCAAGAAAGAAATCTGATTCCTTCCCTTGACATTCTTCTAAATACCTTAACAATTATTTGGCAATGTTTCTGCTACAGATAATGATATATATAAATAAAAGGCAGCACTACGTATGTCTGCCAGCCTTGGCTCTCAATTCCATCTGCCAATGCCATAGGACTGTGAAATCCATTTGCTGCATTGTCGCCCACAAGATGGTCATCTGAAATGTGCACAACCCACCATAGTCAACCATGTGCAGTTAATACTTGTTAAACATGTGATAAACCACTGAAACAAATTACCTTCTTTATTTAGCAACATGCCTTGAGAACAGATTTTCTGATTTAATGGGATAGTTCTGTCCATTATCCCATTAGATACACATTGCTAGAAACACCCCGGGCATCCTATTGCCAAATAAATGACTTAAGCTATTAAAGGCTCTTCAAACAACATCAGTTCCTTCTGTGCTTGATTATTGAAGAATGGTCTCATAAAATATCACCCATTAGATCAGATCACCGAATAAGCAAAGAGCAAGCAATAAGAAGTCCCACTTCCTATCAACTTCTCACCAAAACTCATATTCTGTATATCTGCCAATGTTTTTTAAATAGTTACACCATCCTGATTATTTCCTCACAGCGAAAGCTTTCAGATTGATCTTTCACAACAAACCACAGCAAGACGACACTGGTAGCTATACATGGGCAATGAAAAATTCAGTGTTCTGACTCCAGCTGCTTCCTGTACCTAGCATGGAGGAATAATTTCTTCTTTGCATTTCACTTAGAATGCCTTGGTGTTACTATTTCTTCTCCTCTTTTTATTTTGTTCTAATAAATTTTGAAACACTGAAACATATACTAGAATATTTGGCCTAACCCAAAATATTTTTAAATGCTTGCCCGAATATAAAAGCTCTATACAAAGCTGTTGCATATTAACATGGTGCTCCATTCAGAGCTGTATGAATACTTACACTAGATTGGGTCTATAATGTCAAATAGAACTGGAATCTGTTTCAGTATGATTTTATGCACCCAGAATTTTTCAACATATAAAAATCAAGCATCAATTATGGTGACATTTTGAGAAATGACCTCACATTTAATAAATGCTGGTTTGTGACTTTATTCTTCCTTCCTCCAAAAACACTCCATTTTGCCTTAAAAAACAAGGCACTATAAAAGCACAAGAAATTAAAGCAGGAAGTGCTGAGCAAATGCATGAAACTACATAGCTGGTCAGTCTGTAAAAAAACCCAAAACAAAATATGGTAAGTGAAATAGTAATGTCAGAAGAAAATAGATCTTCACAGCATAAGGCTACTGTTACAAAAAAAATCAAATGTGAAAGCCTTTGTATACCTTGGGGAAATAAGAGATATTGTGCAAGTTCAGTTCTTCTCAGCCCACTTGGTGTCTCCTAGAGATGCATCTATCTGCCAGCTAAGAGCATAAGCTTTATTTTTCCAAGAAAATATATTCATTTGATTTCACATACTGGCTAGGCTCCCAACATCAAGAGCAATGCCAGCATTCAAACACTCTTAGCTTAGGTTTTTAGTCCTTAACAAGGTTTAACACAAGAAACCAGCACCAGAATTCTGCATTTATCTTCCAATCCACTTGTTTCATGTGTCTTTGTTCAAACACCCGTCCAACTGACAAGTTCACACCATGCTTCTAAGCCTCCCCTAAACTCGCAAAGCTGGAGTGACGCAGCCTAAACAAACCCAGCAGCTAGTGGTACGTGCTGTCACTGCCAGTTGTGTCAGAGCTGTGATGGGAAATGCCGTCTTGGCAGCACCCTAAGGAGCCTATTTCAGTCACCATTTGAAACTGTTCCTTTGAGATTTCTTACAGGGCTAATTACAGTTGCACGTGTAGGGTAGACATCAACCTATTCTTCCAACTGAGTTATTGATTTCTTTTATTATTTATAGTTATTTAATGAGAAAAACTGCATACAATGCAGGAACAAACTGAAAATTCCATGCTAGCATATTACATGACCATGAAAGTGCTGTATTGATCCAGGTGAGAACGATAGATTATCTCCTTCTGATCATACAGCAGAAAGTACTTCCTCTGCTTAAGAAGTTTCACAGCAGTGCTTACCAAGCCATCTCCTCTGCCTTGTCCCAGAGTCATGACAGTAATAGTCCCTACATAGGACAAAATCAGTTTCACAAAACATGTGAATTTTCATCGTTTGCCTTCTTTCTCAGCTTAATGAAAAGAAATGCAAAATGCCTCTATTGCGTTCTTTTTAAGTGCTGACACCTTTGCTTCACTTAGATCAGCTTAATTGCAACACCAGTAAATTTATTACTTGTCTTACTTATGTCTTTAATTCTAAGAAATGTTCAAGCAATTCAGTGTACAAGAATCATGTTCGGACACAGCAAAAGAGAAAAATTACAACATACTTAGGGTGAAAACCATGAAATCCTTTATTAATCTGATAATATGACAGACTAATCCATTGGTGAGGGTTTTTTCTTACCTCAATAATCTTGTCATGAATTTGCAGGCCTTCTGCTTTGTCTGCAGGTCCATTTTCCAAAATCCTCGACACATAAATTCCCTCAGCAGATTCCTCCTGATTGTTCTGTACCAGGCAAGAGGGAAGTTGCAAAAAGGGCCACATTAGTACAAAAACTGAGATGGTACTAAAATCAGCAGCAATGAAAAATGTAAATCCACCTGAAATATGCAGTTCACTCTTCTAGCTAAGAATTAAGCTCCTTGAGAGTTTTTTTAACTTGCTTAACACAAAGTAGTCATTAATCAAAAGGACAGAATTAATGAATTATTCCAGAAATTTTTATAAGATTATCCATTTACTTCCGGTTATTTTAGTCTAAATGAGACACAAGGTGCAAGAGTTATCCGATCCCAGCTAAAATACTTGGAGCAAACCTCAGACTTCACAGCAGCCTAGCACATAAATGCACAGTAGAAGACACTCATAAAAATGGATGCACAAGTGTCTCTCCCAGAAGGAAAAGGGGTCCTGCAGTACTGCTGCTTGCAAACTCCCTTACTGCATTTGAAAATAAAGCTCCAAAGAACAAAGTGACACTAGTTAGCTGGCACGTTACATTGACAGGATTTGGTTGGAACTGGTTAACCTCATAAATCCTATTCACATGGGAGATTGAGAACTTGCTCAACTATGAAATCCACACAGACGAGCTGTGGACAAAATGAAAACCCACTTCCAGTTGATCTCTATGCAACACTAAGTACAGCTCGCATAAGGTCAAATTTAAAACAGACAAGTTATCTGCCACAGCTGCAACAATATAACTGATGTTGCTGTACATGCTGGAACTGCTTTATTTCATCACATGGTAGTTAAAAGTAGTTTTAAATAATTATTAATAAAGAACTAATGTCAAGCAGACGGTGCCTACTTACAGGGTTTTTTTGAGTGTTTATACAAATAATAACCTAATTATCAATAACTAAAGGAATAGTTTACCAGCTGATTTATGCTTTAGATTATGATGCTTATTTTCCTTCTGTGACTGGTGAATCCCTGACCAACAGCACAGTTCATTTGTGCACAGGTTTCTAGTCTAGGTCCTATACACTCATGGGGAAAATGCTTTATAACTTTTTCTATTAAGAAGACTGTAAAGGCATATGTAGAACATACTTTACACAATGTGTCAACAGTCCTGTGGAGACTTAAGCCAGGTAGATTTAAGGTTAATAAATATTTGTTCAACATAATATTAGTCAGACTATGTTTTCATAAACTCCTTTTTTTTTTCCGCCTTGTCACAGAGACTCATACATGTCAGGTAAGAGGCAAAAGGGAAACACAGTAACAGTTTTAGCAATATTTTGAAATGATGAATGAACAGACTTCCACTGACTTCCCATCTAAGCAGCAAGAAATGAAACTGATAAAAGAAGCGTAATGGCCACTAGTGAAAAGACAAGAGTAACATGGTTTGGTTTTAACTTGAGAAAACCAAAAGTTAAATTACAGCACTTAATACATAAAACTGTATTTCTTTCCATCAGAAATTTCATTGGCTTTTTCAAAAGCAACATATGACCTGTTAAGAAAAAGGGTATTTCAGTGTGGCTTGTGGTCCCCATCAGTTGCATGTGCTGGTACCCACCACTCCTGACAGGAAAACACAGCACAAGGCACACTGAGCTGCAGCACTACGTCACACAGCCCAGGTGCCGTGCAGCAACTGTGCCCGCAGCACACACCTCCCTCCAGCCTGGCTTTGACGTGGTGTCCTCAGGGGAAACCGTCCTCTCAGCCAGACAGAGCTGGGGCCCATCAAAGCAGCCTTGCTCCCTCAGAATAATGAATCACCTCTCAGAAACACACTTATGAGAAGCAAGTTCCTTTCTGACAAAATAAAAGATGATCCTATGATGAGTTGTTCCTCTCCTCCTCCCTTCAGGTAGGAGGTAAACAGTGGGGATACCTATTATGGACTGAAAAGAAACACAGCCAGCAGAAAGTATGTGTGTACGTTCCCCAAGTCATCAAGTCATCAAGAGCTTTTTACAGTGGGAAAAAGCTGCATTGTACTTATAAAACACAAATAACATGTGGTGAAGAACTCATTCCCAAGCAAGTGACTAATATAAAGACATCACTGTTCTGCTCTTCTGCTGCAAGAGCCAACGCTTCAACCAAGCCAACGCTTCACTTTTCCCCGAACAACCTGAATGTACAGAGCACCTTCACCAACTCTTTTTGTCTTTTTAATAACAACTCCTGTTCTACTATTTAAGCTTTTGAGCAGAACTTTGTGTTTTCAATATTTGAGTCAACTCAAGCATTTTTTTTTCCTGTTCTATCCTCAGGTCCAGATACACTGAGTCTCACACTGATATCTGGGAAATGTCAATCAAATGCCTATGGTAGTCATATTTATCAAAATAAGAACAAAACACAAAGGAACTTCCAAGCTGAACTTCAAAGACTCAGAACCACCTGAGACCATCCCTGCCTCACAACATCACCAATTTGTCTCCAAATATGAGTGTTAATAGAAATTAATTTCCTTTTCTCCATTCGGCAGTTTTCTCAACACCAGAGCTATAGACCTCCATATATTTATCATTTACTCCTTAAAACTGCAAAATAATAAGTCAGAAAATCTGACAGTTTGTGATACATATAACTGTTGCAGCATGCACTGTCAACATCTAAGCCCTTTGAAGAAGCTCAGTTGCCATCCCAAGGAAACAGAACACATGCTCCCTTTTCCCTGCAGTTCTCCTACAGATGTAAGTAAGAGAAGTCACAATGCAATCCTAACTAAAGATGGTCTGGATTTTGTTACTGCTATACTCCAAACATGGCATGTGTATTTTAACTTGTAGCCACGTGTTGTCTCACCCTTCCACTAGAAAAATCTAAGAAACTCTTAGTTTGGATTTACAGCCCAAACATATGATTACTGCTGGTCTTCATATTTACCCACAGGGAACAGTAACTCTGCAGCAACTAATGGGAACAGACTCTTTGGCACCACTAAATATAGCTTTAGAGAAGAAGATTGCCAAACTAATAGACAGGGTCCTATTCCCCTCCTCAATAATATTAGAAGGTTACAGTTCTCCCACTTAACAAGAACCTGATCAGTACATAATTATTACCAACCCTTTTTAATCAACTATTAATTTTCCAGTTTAACAGGTTTCTTTACCCTTCATATGCAATAACAGTCCTGATTAATGCTTTTGGAAAGATGAAGTGAAAAAAAAGCACAAGCATATTCATGTGTATGTTCTAGGTGGGGGCTAGTGATCCTTATGCATATCCTATGGTTTGCAATGAACTTTCTAAACCTAGACTGATGAGATTAAGATATAGCATTGATGAAAACCATTTCAGTTCATAAAGAAAAACTGAAAGCAGGCATGTGAGAACAGGACATGTGCTTAAACTATCTGAGCTACAGAAGCAAATTTTCTTCTCTCCTTTAAATGAAGAAAAAAAAAAAAAAGGCAAGCTGTTTCACAAAATTCCAATGGCTTAATCCTGCAACAATGACTTTTACAAGTAGTCTCAGAGATTTCCATTGAAGAGCTTGCACGAATACACATTACTCACATGGGAACTGAGTGTAAACCAGCCTAAAGAAAAACACCAGGAACACCCTTCCAAAAAATTAGAATAGTAAAATCCTCATGAGATTATGTCTTCCAAACAATGACTCCAATTATACCTGATAATAAACAGTTCTTCTATCTGAAGAACAGATTCCATACCTACTGTCATCAAAAGTAACTCTTTACTAACAGTGTATAGAGTAAAAGTAGATAAGGACAAAATCACCTACAGTTACTTTTCTCATTACCTGATTGGGTCGTCCTCCTATAATATTGAATCCCAAAGTGTCATTTTCACGGTGTAGCATGATCATTATTGGTTTGCGTTCTCCTCCCTAAGAAGCAAGAGATGAAATATAGTTAAAGAACACCGTCTCAAGAAGAAGGTATTAAATGAAAGCATTAATGCACATAAGATTTTTAGCTGGGAAATATATTAGATAAGGCTTGAAGGAAAATTAGGCTGAAAAGACTTGGTACTGGGAAAAAAAAAAAAAGGAAAAGTCATAAGTCACTGAAAAGTTAGCAAGTAACACCTGATTATCTCCAGTTATCTTCAGCTGAACATAAAAAAGGACAGACTTTTGGCGTGAGGAATGCTCGGCACCACCGAAAAAGCATTCAAAATATCTAGAAGTTTCTATAAATATAAAATCCCTATACATGTTAACATTTCAAACATTAAACGTACAGATTAAAATACACATTGTAATTTTCAGACCCCAAAGCCATATCAGTGCACATTTCAAAGCAACTTTCACAGAACACAGAGAAAATGAAAACCAACTCTTCATCCCAAGCTTTCACTTCTCTCCAAAAGGAAAGAATCCAAAACAATATCTGTAAAAATATAGGTTTTATTCTGAAAAAAAGGCTTAAAATATAAAGCAGACACTGAAAAGCAGAAATGGAGTAAAAGTTAAAAATGAGAAAAGAGAAATATTTTTCTTCAGTGGACCAGGTAAATAATTAAAATTAAAAATAGGAAACAAAACAAAAAAAAAGGAGGCTTTAGCACAGCAAGTTACCTTATTTTACGATGAAACACATATTTTATTAACTGTGTCAGTGACGTATTTAATACCCGAATGGTGCATTTGAATTTAATTACGTATATTTTTCCTGTACTCAGTTTTCCTGTCCAGCTCCTGTTTTATTCATTCTCCCGCTCCGAGCGGCGGGAGATGCCCGAGCGGCAGCGCCCACAGCGACACCTCCCGGCGGCGCCCGGGAGCGGCAGGTGCTCCCGGCGGTGCTCCAGCCTGTCCCCGCACCTCTGCCGGATCCTTTCCGACAGTCCCGACACCTCTCCTCCCTTCTTCAGCCACCGCTCTCCTCGCACACCTCTCGCTTAGCAGACTGCTGCCCCACTCCACATGACCTTATCTCATCTGCCAAGAGATGAAGCAAGTGTGTAGCACACCTCTCAGATCCAGCAACCTAAACCTCATGGACTAGCTAGCCAGAGGAAACTTAAAAAAAAAAAAAAAAAATTCAAGTTTTCAGAGTTACTCAGTGCCACGAAGACCCGTGAGATCTGTATTCTGAGCCATTCTGGGTCCTGCGAACAACGTCCCCTTTCCCATTTTCCATGCAGCAGGCAGATGCCCAGCATACTACATTGCTTCAGGCGTGAGTTTCACTGCTCAGACCTTTTCCACCTAGGATTTTGTTTCCCAAGGGTCCGTGAAGACTTAGGTAGAAAGAAAAATTGTTTGCATTAAAACACTTCTCACCACGGCTGCAATCAGCACTGCCTAAGCCTGCAGAGTGAGCTTCCAGGTAGGAATTAAAAACCAACCAGCTCCATCACAGCAAGTGAAGCCAGCTCACCGCAACTCTCGGATGGTTTGTTTCGCCTACGGAAGCGAGTCGGTCTCTGGGCAATGCCCTCAGACCTGAGGGGAGAGGGCAGCACTGCTCTGGCCTCTACTTATCCACGGCGGTAGCTGTCATTCCATTCTACCAAACCAGAGAGGCTCTGATGTCCTTTCGTCATCGTTTCCAAAGTCTACAATAATTTTACACTCCAGTTTTTTAAGACAACTTCTCAGCTGCTCAAATAAAAGTTAAAAGCCAGGTCCACGCCCCTGAGCTGCCGCCACTACCAGCTGGAGTAAAATGAGCAGCAAAAGCAGCTGGGTTCCTGCGAGGCGGGGCAGCCTGATGCGGACACCCTTACCGGAGGAACCAGGACCCGTCTGCCGGCCGAGCAAGCACTCGATCGCAGCCTCTGTCAGGCACTACTGGGCTCACGGCAGGCCGGGGGTTCTGCGACACGCG
>NW_008237919.1:4707174-4730985 GCF_000691975.1 Corvus brachyrhynchos | reverse complement strand
TCCGGCCTCCCCTGTGCTGGCACTGCCTCGGAGGGCGAGCCGTGCCCCCAGCGGGTCACTCGGGGCTGCGCTATGGTCGCAGAGGGAGGGAGCTGACAGGCTGCGGGACAGCGAATCGCTCAGGCTCTGACTGCTCCCTCTTTCGGAGAGATATAGCTGCCGGACCCTGTTGCTAAATGAAGAAGAGTTTTATTTTTATGATTTTTGGTAACACCCCCACGGGGGACACGCTTCTTGTCAGTCCTTCTTCCGGCGCCCGTCGGTAGCCGAAACCCCGCGCTGCCGTGAGCCCAGTAGTGCCTGACAGAGGCTGCGATCGAGTGCTTGCTCGGCCGGAGAGGATGGGGAACGAGCAGGATGGCTTCGCTCCTGGGCTGGCAGCCGACCATGTGCCGGTAAATAACGCGCACGTGTGAGCATGCCTGTTTCACGTCTCTGCAAAAGGCTTCCTCCTCTCTTTTCCTCCCGTTTTGGGATATCCGTCAGGGCACAGAATCCTAAAATCCCCAGTACTAGTGCTCTCTTTGTTGCCATGCCATAAAGGAAATAAGTCGGGATAAGAAAGTAGCTTGTTGAGCTCCCTTAAACAACAGCATATGTATAAGCAACACTTTCATTTAAAGAAAAGCTAAAACACAGCAAAATCTGGAAAAGCGTAGTGAGGATCAATAGCTGCCTGGATTCTACCCCATCATTGCTGCACAACCCACAACACACACTGAAACATGAAACCCCTAACACATTCCCCACATAACTTCACTATTGAAAACACAGGGCCAGATTGCTGCCCCCCAGCCCTGTGGAAAACCTCCCAGAGCAGAGAGGGATGGAGCTGTCTGAGGGGTTTCTTCAGTGGGCTCCTTCACACGTGGATCAGACACCATAATTTTCGGAAAGGATGACAGGTTTGGTCTGTCCAGGCCCAATCACAGGTTATTTTCTGGGCTGAGAACTCCTGAGGTAGAGCCAAGGGGTGTCCTCACCAGTTCTGCAATTTCTGCTTCGAATTCTAAATCTCATGAGCATCCCTCTGGGAAAGCCATGGGGGCTTTTTTTTTGAGACCCACTAATGACTGGTTCTTTTCCATGACTAAAAAGACATCATGTGAGCAATACAGCAGAGACTATTTTTTCCCCCCAAAGCAAGAAGGAAAACTCTGCACACACCTGCCCCTAGAACTGTATCTGGGATGGCAGATCTGTTATGTATACTCATGATTCACTTAACAAAAGATTGGCAATGCCTCACAGAACATCTACAGACACAAATATTACTGAGAAGCACAACCAATCTACTATTTCTGACTTGCCAAACAGAAACCCACAGTTTCTGTTGGATTACCATGGCCATGAAATAAATAAGCCAATGAACTGCACCATCAAATAGTCTCTCATCTTGAAGACAATGTACTGTAACACAATATTTCATTGCAGATCAAAGTCACATTCTCTCACACGAAAAAGGAAATCAGACACCTTGAGTAACTTATTGTGCTGGTTTTGATCATCTATCCATTGATTTTAATTGCTTTGCTCATGGGGTCGAATCAGTGTCATTCAGAATGTTACAGAAAATTATGAAATAATAGTGTCCTTCTCTCCATTTTTGAATTTAACTATCAATTTGGCTTCATTATTTGTTTATATCCTCTCTCTTCTCCCAGTGCCTCAATGAATCTCCTTGACCTCATTATATACAGCCCAGAATTTCAGGTCTGAACACAGGCAGTAGTGTCTTCATTCATAAATTAAACTGGGCAGAGAACAGGCCCTGACACTGGTTCATGATCTGTTAAACTGGTATTGCTCCTGTTAATCTGTTACTGTGATACTTGAAATAGTTTTGGCTGAGATGTGTGAGCAGCCTCCCAAACAACAGTTGGACACAGCGCAAGGGCTGCAGGGGCAAGTCCCAAGAGATAGTTTGGGGTGGCTGCCCTCTTTTGGAGACTTAGGGGTAAGGCTGTGAGTCCTTCTGGAGTCCCTGGCACATTTTATTCACCAGTATAAATGCAGTCAAAGGAATGAGGTAGCCAGGTCTGAGCCTCAGAGCCTGTTGGCTTCTTTTAGATTAGGTGATTAATTAAACAATGGTTTAGAATTCCCATGGTAGGCATACTTGAAAACAACAACTCTGCCCTTTCTGGCTTACTTTGGGCATTGGTGAAATGTCAATGCACTGGCAAAACAGTTCCAGGCAGTTGCCTAGAAGGCAGTTGCCTTTTTGTCTGCTTGTGCTGGACTAAGAATTATCTTTCTTTGTCATGATGTCAGCACGGATGGAAGCACAGGCAACTGGGTTTATAGCAGAAGTAATTTTCCAGTGCAGGAACCTGTAATACAGACAAATATACTAAACTCATCTAAAGATAACAGCTGTCTGCATACCAGACCTCCATGGAAATGGATACACATGGATAAATAAATGCAAATGTTACCGATGTGCTTACAAGGGATGATTCCTACAATTAGTCCTATTAGTTCCGATGTAATCAGGAAATGAAAAACACAATCCTCATACTGTCCTAAAATATTCTTAAAGAGACAATACAATTATAATTTTTTTTGCTCCTCCAAGGGCTCAGCACCTACGCTCCAGATTTCATACAGCCACTCCAGTCATGAGTTCACTGAGGTGGTCAAAGAGGGAAATGCAGATTTAGGGAGATGGAGAGAGGCTGAGGAGCATAGGAACAGCAGTGCTCTCATGAGCACTGGGGACAGCTGACAGTGATAGTGCCACACTGGGACTGAACCCAGTCATGGATCAAATAAATGTGCAGTGCCTTGTCTCTGGATGAGTCCATGTCTTCAACAGCTTCCAACACATTCATTTTTGCTCTGCTTTGCTAAGGCAGAAAAAATAATTTGAAGTAAGAAAACATTTGCTTCCTTAGTCACAGGTACCTACACAAATGCAGACACACAAAAACACGCTTTGAGGGAGGATATTGATGGGGGGAACTGCTGCTGAAGGAGTTCTTTACCAGCACAGAGCACTGCTGCTCCTGGTCATCAGAGAGGGGAAGAAGAGCTATTTCTATTGTAAATAGAGGGTTAATTCTGCCCATAGTTCTTTTCTCACCCTAAGCGGATTTACACTTTAAAGGATGAATTATACAGCTGTTTCCAAGTCTTCTGATAAAAAAAATCAGAAGAAAGTAAGAATTACTGGAATCCTAAAGGTAACTGTAAGCCTCCAGGGTACATTGAAGTCAATGGGGAAAATCCTGTGAACTTTCAACTCACATACGTGGGCATAGAAGATGTATTTTTGTATTTCCCCCCTCATTTTAATAATAATTTTTCTGTATTATTCATCCATAGAATTTCATAGGAAGGTTCTTTTTCCAGCCACACTAGTAAGATGCTGTAACTAATCTAGAGCCAGGAGATCTCAGCAACTTCACTCTGAGAGAAGAACTTAGATCTGAGCATTTGCTATTAAAATCTGTTGTCATCAGAAATCTGCAAAGAATTTATGTCACTGCACTTTGGCATGTTTCATTGTAGAGAATCACCTCAGAAGGTTTACAATTTTTGAGTCAGCAAGCAAGTTTTCTGTTCCGCAGTTTATCATTGATCATGATAAGAGTGTTTGAAGAGGTTTCCAAGTCTGAAAGCGTACAGATTTTTGCTGAAAGCCGAGCAAGTATTTGCATTCATCATTTAAGGAAAGAAAATTCAATTAAGCTGCAGATATTCAGTGAAGAAGATTACATCCAGAAAACATTTGTAATCTATGTTGTTGTCAGAGACTGACAATAGTTCATGCCTCAAACATTGATATAAAGTTTTGCTCATTGTAAAGAAACTACAACCAAAGAAGCCTCCCTGAAGACTGGGACTTTGGACTGAAAGTCAAACTGCTGATTAGATAAAGGAAAACCTGTTTTTCAGTCATCTCAGGCTGAGGGAAAGGTATGCATCCACAAAAGGCCAAAGCCACCAGCTGTGCTGAGAATCATCCCTGGCTGAGTTTGGGGTGGGGGGAGAGCCCAGCTCACAGAAGCCAGGTTTACACAGACTCCCCCCAGCCGAGGGGGAAGGAGGAGGTTTTGGGTGTGTGGTGCAACCTCTGGTCAGAGGCACTGAACACCCATCCTCCATTACAACAACCGGTAAAGTGCTCCCCAGAGGCTTTGCACCACCGGATGCAACAGATCCCGAGTCTGCTGTGAGAGACTGCTCCCCTTTCCCCATGGGGGACATGCGTGGGCATTGCCACCTGGCTCGAGGGTACATAAACCCATGGGATTCTATGCTTTTTGGGGGACCTTCACCACCAAGATGACCAGCTGGAGAGGATCAATGGACGATCGTTGGGATCCACGGAATGGTAATATTGTCCTTATTCTTTCCCAGTCACTCTCTTCCTGTCTCCCCCACCTATTTTCTATTTCTTTCTTTCTTTCTCTCTCTCTCTCATATTTACTATCAAATAAAACCCTTACTATTGACTGGCATATGGTCCTATTTGCACCTTAATTTGGGTAGAGGTATTTCTAAGAAACTCAGTAATCAGATCATGACATTTAATTGGTGTAGTTGACAAGCATAACATTCTCTGACCCAAAGTGCCTTTCACAATAATCTTGTCTCCTCTCACGAAATTATTTCATATGCTTCCTGCTCTACTACAACTCATAAATCTAGACACTATTTCTTTTGAGGGCCTGTGAGGGTTTTTTAAGATTCCTTCCATAGGAATTCTTGGTGCTTGGATGAACTTCCTTTGAGGGGTTGTGGAGATTGTGGTTTCCTCTGCAGGCTTAGAAACTTGAATACGTCTTTCTTTGAGGAATTGTGGACATTGTGGTTAATAGATTTGGGCATTTAGTTCCCTTTCCTGCTTGGTGTTTTGTGCGGAGCTGTAAAGCTCCTGTTATGTGGTGTTTGTGTGGAGCCGAAAGGCTCCCATTTGGAGGGGACCCATGTCCCTGTGCCTTTTGTGTGTTTTGTTGCGAAAAGCCAGAATTGGCAGGTTTCAGTCCTGAAGCCAATTCTGCAGCTCCTATCTTGTGGGCACCCCTCCCCTCCCCCCCACCAGTCTGTGGTTTATTGTGGAGAACTAGAATTGGCAGGTTCTAATCCTGAGGCCGATTCCGCAACTGCTGACTTATGGGGCTGGTGTTGTCCCTATGCAAGCTTAGGTATTTATCATGCAACCTCCTCTGTGGGGACTATAGGAAAACTTTAGAGGAAAATGCCTGTCCTGAGTGGCCAGTGCAAAGAAAATGTTCTGTTGTTCTTCCTTGGTTAATTTGTCAGTTGCCCCTCTATCCCTGGGGTGGATTTGGTAAAAAGAAAAATTGGGATAGGGAGCTATTGGTTACTAGAAGATGATTGGTTACTAAAAAGGTGTTTGGTTATTTAAAAAAAAATGGCTTTAGGCAATGGCATTACTTGCCACTGAATTTGATCATGTCCAAAAGGAAAATCACTGGAACAAAGGGAGCAAACTGATAAGATGAACTGCTCCAGGGCGAAAAGCAGAAGCCTACTAAAATCCTGAAAAAAAGCAACTCAAATACCTAATTCACAGACAGCAACTCTTGCAAAACTTTTAAAAGCAGTCTCACTCCCACCACTGAACAACCGTTTGGAAGAAACCCCACTGAAAACCTGCGGGAGACAACAAAAGTGGCGCAACAAGCACTTCATAGAATAAAAGCTAAAACTCCACCTGAATAAGTTAATGCAATTAACAACTTGTTTCACTCAGACGTATTTTTCTGAGGAAGTTTGTTTCTTTTCTCTTTTCTAGGAATGTCAAACATCCCTGCATCGAAGATAAGGAAAACAGATTGAGAGCAGAGAAACTGCAAGCAGCAAAATCACACCTAAATGTGATAACCATTTCTTCACGTGGACTCTGTCACTTTGTGTTAGCCCCAAGAAGTTTTTACTTCTTTTTAATAATCAGTCTAGTGGGCCAAATTTTCACTTTTCTTTTATAGGAACCTACCAACACATGAGATGGAGCTGCGTGAAAAACAATGAAATTTAAAGTGTCACCATAATTGCTTGCATTGGCAGTTTGTTAATATTTGTAATTTGTGTTTTCATTGCAAGTGACTTGGTGGGAGATCAAATGTCAGTTAAAGCATTCTACATATTCTTGAGTTTGATTTTTGTCTAACCTGTTTTGTCTTTTTACTGAAAAATGGTGTGGCTAAAGGTCTTACGGATGTATAATTTGTTCAACCACTTTTATCCTAAGAGTTGGTATAAGAATTTATACATATTTGAAATTGTACAAATATGTACTAACCTTCCCAGTTCTACCTCAGAAGGCTTCAAAATTATTATAATTTGGCTAAATTTTTTGGATTTATTAATTAGTAAATTAAAGAAACTTGACAAAACACAAGCAAATGCTACATGAGAAATTATTGAATCCCCCTTCCTAAACCAGGGGGGATAGGACATGAATAAATTACAGAAAAGCCTTCTACCAACTCTCAAACTAATGTACTGTTGAACTTCATGCCATATGTCTTAAGAGCGTATTTTAAGTTTTCCTCACTTCTCCTATTTATGCCAATCATTGTAGTCACTACAGCACATTCTGTAATACACATGCTTCTCAGTTGTGGGTGCAGAATGGGATGAAGGCAATTTACTCACTAAAAATCAAAAGAAAAAGCTACTTGGGATAATGAAACTAAGTTTGAAAGGCAACTAATTTCAATTTTTAATCCCACCAGTAATAAAGACACACTTTCTGGTTTGTGTCAAGATTAAATGACAGCAGTGCTATAATCTGTCTCCTAGAAAACAGAGCATAGTCCTGATGTAAGGATATGTTTGCATGAAAATATTTTGTATGAAAATGCTTTGTGTGTTAATTTTGTATCATAAAAACTAATCCTTCATAATGTGTAGAATTATCCAGCAGAGTAAGAATATTATCTATGAAGTTCTTCTAACTATGTGTGACTGCCATCAAGAAGAAAATACTCATCCTCAACAAATCCCTTCACATTTATTCCAGGGTGTAAAGTTAATCAATTGTACTACAAAAGCTGGGAATCTTCTTGAAACTCAGCTGACACACATGTTAATACATGTACCTGTTGAAGATACCCCTCTATGGATTTTAAAAATGAAGACCTGCTGCATAATTCTATAACTAATTTCAAAACATATTGAACCAACATCTAAGAGATACAATATTGTGATATCCCTCACACCCACTACCCATTAAAAAACATTGATTCCTGGGATTCACGGGGTGGAAGCACTGACTAATGGAAATTGAATTGATGATTACAATTGAATTTACATTTTGACATTTCGGACTATTGGACACTGTAGGATTAATTATGTTATTGCTTCTACTCTTTCTATCTTTTCTACTATTATCTCTCTTCATCACCTCCATGGACAACCCATAAAGTGAAGAAGACCTCTAGGAAAGAGACATTTATTACAATGTTTGACTCATGAGGTGGCTGTCAGAGACTGACAATAGTTCATGCCTCAAACATAGATAAAAATTTTTGCTCATTATGAAGAAACTACAACCAAAGAAGCCTCCCTGAAGACTGGGACTTTGGACTGAAAGTCAAACTGCTGATTAGATAAAGGGAAACCCATTGTTCAGTCATCTCAGGCTGAGGGAAAGGTATGCATCCACAAAAGGCCAAAGCCACCAGCTGTGCTGAGAATCATCCCTGGCTGAGTTTGGGGTGGGGGGAGAGCCCAGGGCTGTGGAACCCCCAACCCCACAGGCCACATCCATGGGACCTTCCCGTGAGAGACAGCTGAGGGGGAGCCATAATCCATCAAAGACCCCCCAAAGTTCTCCTCAGAGGCTTTGCACCACCGGACTGCACGTGATGCAACAGATCCCGAGTCTGCTGTGAGAGACTGCTCCCCTTTCCCCATGGGGGACATGCGTGGGCATTGCCACCTGGCTCGAGGGTACATAAACCCATGGGATTCTATGCTTTTTGGGGGACCTTCACCACCAAGATGACCAGCTGGAGAGGATCAATGGACGATCGTTGGGATCCACGGAATGGTAATATTGTCCTTATTCTTTCCCAGTCACTCTCTTCCTGTCTCCCCAACCTATTTTCTATTTCTCTCTCTCTCTCTCTCTCTCTTTCTCTCATATTTACTATGAAATAAAACCCATACTATTGACTGGCATATGGTCTCATTTGCACCTTAATTTGGGTAGAGGTATTTCTAAGAACCTCAATAATCAGATCATGACAGTTATTCACCAGCACAAAGACACTATATGATTTCTCTGTAACTATGTTTGACATCAAATGAATCAACAATCAGCTCTGGCCACTAGAAAATTGAGAACAAGTCTTAAAATCCCATAAGTGGGAGGTCTAGATTTTTGACCCACCTCTTTCATCCACTAAATGGTTTATAAGCAAGTCCTATAACTGCTTTTCACTTTTCACCTCACTCACTGCTAATGCTACCCAGCAGAATTCACAGCAGCCAACTGAAGTCCCTATACAATGCTTTTAGCTAATAAAGTTGCCTCACTAGGGCACCTTAGGGCAGTCAGGATTGAAATCTACACCTTCCAATGCAACAGATGGATGAAATCACCTTCCAGGATGTGCCTGACCTGGGAAGTGTGCTCTACAGTCACACCCTGTGGTCTGAGCCTTGCAGAGAGAGGAGTTGAAGGAGCAGTGAGGTTGTGTGTGATCTAAGAGTCAATCTGCCCAGTGCTATAAAAGCCAAATGCTCTTAAGCATGCCTGTTGAGCCTTTTAGGAACTTACCTGATAGAAGTTAACTATTCTATCATCTTTGGACACCTCCAGCAGCTGAACAGGGTTTTTTCAGTATTACATTTCTACTGAGGTCCTTGGTACGAAGTCAAAGGTAAATATGAGCACTTAAAGGTGGTTTTTCCACACAATATTTTAAAAGAGCATTTTAATAGTAAACAGATTTGAAGGAAGTGATTGTTCCTACCCCTGTTTTGTGGATGAGGAGATAATTAAATTCTTTAGATTCTGGGTCAAAATGATTCACATAAACTGGAAGTATGTGTCAGAACAGGGAACTGGGATGGCTCTTCTCTTTCTCTTTAAGAGACTATGAGCAAGACAAAGCCATCTCCTAAACTGGAAGCCCAGGTAGAGAAGACTATGCACTTGACCTATATCAATACACTTGTTTGAGGATTGAGACTGTGCTTTTTCTTTATTCCCCTCTAACTTTTTTTTGTTCAGTGTTAAATGTAAGCTACTTGCTAGTATTTAACATGGCAAGAGAGAAGGAGGAAGAGGAGGTGAGACCCAGGCTGAGAGAAAGCAGGTCTGTGCATGTGTTAGCCCCTCATACTTGTCAGGTCTGTACCACATTCCCACAGCCAGGCTGTGCTGACTGCCCAACCCTGCCCAGCACTCCTGCACTGCCCTGCATGCCGTGGGTCTGGCTGCAGCCCGAGCAGAAGGTGCTAGCAGTGGATATAAATGTAAAGGAACATCAGAGCCTTGCCTTGCCTTGGGTGTTTCTACCTCATTTCCCTTTCTTAATTCAACTGTTGCAACCTCCAGACGTCCTAGGTTTTAAGTTTGTCCCTGCAGAGCCAGTCCACAATGCGCTTACTTGCTGCAGACACGTCCTTTCCACACAGAGCTGCTCCCTAAGGGCATGCAGGTACAAAAAGCTTTCTATTTTAGCACCCATTAACTCAAGGAAAAAATATCTAAGGGGATAATTTTTCACATTATGAAGTCTCATCCGTTGCTGTCACTGAGAAGAGCCACTCACTGTTGCCAGGCTCTTACAAGATGACAGAGCCCAAACTGGAGTGGAAAGGGATCACCTCATTGCTGATGACAGTCCCTGAGAAGGCTTAAGTCCTCTTGCCCTTGCAGTACTTGATCAACCAGCAAACACCTAGCCCCCTGCTGCTGGGGCTTCCTTTTCACAAAACAAAATGACATAAACACCTACGGTTGAAAAACAGCCACCTAGTATCAGTAAAATAAGGTACCACAAACTGGAATAGAAGCAGATCCTCAGTTTCAAACTCAGCATATCTCAGTGAAGGCTTTGACAGCTGTTCAGAGTAAGAGAAATTGTTCAGGGTATTTCTACCCTTTTGCATGTCTCTTGCCAGTGTCACATTGCACAGCCTTTAAAAAACTGCCTCTACCTATGCATTTTTGTAATATTAACTTGCACATCAGCTGGTAAGGGAGAGAAGTAAAACATTTAAAAACATGTGGAAAGTTCAGAGTGAAATATATCAATAATAGT
Source organism: Corvus brachyrhynchos (assembly GCF_000691975.1). Taxonomy (NCBI): domain Eukaryota; kingdom Metazoa; phylum Chordata; class Aves; order Passeriformes; family Corvidae; genus Corvus; species Corvus brachyrhynchos. The sequence continues at coordinate 4,720,732 of NW_008237919.1, read as the reverse complement.
GTTAGGGGTTAGGGCTAGGGTTGGATTAGGGTTAGGGTTAGGATTAGGGTTAGGGGTTAGGGTTGGATTAGGGTTAGGTTTAGGGTCACGGGTTAGGGTTAGTGGTTAGGTTTAGTGTTAGGGGTTAGGGCTAGGGTTGCATTCGGGCTAGGGTTAGGGTTAGGGTTTAGGGTTAGGGTTTGGGTTAGTGTTAGGGTTGAGGGTTAGGGGTAGGGGTTATGGTTATGGTTAGGGTTTGGATTAGGGGGTTAGAGTTAGGGTTGGGTTAGTGTTAGGGTTCAGTTTAGGGTTGGGTTAGTGTTAGGGTTAGGGTTGGGTTCGGGTTAGGGTTAGGGTCTGGGTTAGGGGGTTAGTGTTAGGGTTAGGTTTAGGGTTGGGTTAGTGTTAGGGTTTGGATTAGGGTTTAGGGTCACGGCTTAGGGTTAGGTTTATTTAGGGTTAGGTTTATTTAAAAATAAATAAATGTGGGAATTTTGTGGTAGGATTTTCAGAACTTTTATTTAAATACCTAAATTTAAGCCTTTGAAATTAAAGTTAAATATCATTGCCACCAGATTGTTGCTGGACTTTGTCTAAACCCGGTGAACATCCTCAGAAATGTGTGCAGAGAATTTTGATTACTTTATGCATTTTATAATGACACAGATTGGAAAAAGCTATTAGTAAGTCGAAGAAAACAAGTTAAAAATTAAGGAAGGCAATGGTAATCAGTGTTTAGGAATATGGGAATCCATGAGCTGTTTCAGAGTTAGACTCTTACCTGACGCAATACAAAAAAAAGGGAAAAAAAAGCTTTGAAATATGGAAGCAATAGAAAAAAAAGGGAAATGAGAAATTAATATCTTGTTGTTTATATGGGCCATAAGATAAGCATATAAGAATATGCTTCTGTTTCTTCTATATGTTCTATTTGTTTGTTACTCATACTGTAATTTATGCAGTTTAGAATACCCTCTTAAATCCCAAGCCTGTTGCTTCTTTTAACAAAATAGGTTAAACAGAGATAGCCAAGGAGCACTTTACTCATTTAGTGTTCCTCACATATGAAAGCTGTGATACTTCAAATATTTAATTGGCCCCAAGGCCAGTCCTTTTGAGATTCAGCTTACGTTAACACAAATAATGCACTGCTAAAAAAGAAAGATTTGCTCATATAATGAAGTATTTTTAGTGCACTAGCAAACATTATTCCTAGATATATTTTACTTTCTCCATGAGACACTTAAAACATTGAAGTTTAGTGTTTACATTTGACAGTAGAAATAATATGGAGTAATGTTACAGAGTAATGATTTATAGTAGTTAATATTTAGAAATGTCAGCAATATAGAAGCGAATACTATGAGCAGTGAGAAAGCATGAGTTTGGATTTTTTAGTTTTTCCAGCTCTTGATCTGTTTAGCCTTATTTTTCTTCTGAGTCCTTCCTGAAGCTATGCTTTCACAAATTACTTATTAATGAGTCTAAATTAAAATACATACAATTGCTTATTCCACAAGTAAACTTAAATAATCTCAATGGTTTGTATTTTATTTGACTTATAAATAGGATTTATTGTACTTGTCTTATGTGGAAGACCACCTAGACTAGTTATCCTAAAAATACTACTTGAGAATTATTCTTTCTATCAGCACGTCTTGTTTACCACCCCCACTAAAAGCAGACAGAACTTGCTCCAGTATGAGATTCTTTTCCTTGTAGGGGTGTGAGATCTGCTGTTATTTCACACAGGTCCTCCCTGTCTGCCCTCGCAAGGCTGGAAACCATGACCTCCTCTGACAGAAGGTGACTTTTTACAGTATTTTGGAGAACACCTGCAAGGGACTAGAACACTAAAGGAACTGCTGGGAGCTCAGATCAGTCTCCATTATTGATGTCTCCATGCTTTCTGTGCCCTTCCCTCTCTCATTCCCAAGACAGGCAGAGGGCCACTGTGGGCCTTTAACTGTGTTGCCTGGGAACTGTCAGAGCAAAGAGATGTGGCCTCCCAGTGTCCTTGTGGGTGAAGGGTGTCCCCAGGCTGACGGAAGATTGGCAGGAGATTTGGCAGAACAGATGAATGTGGTTTTCCCAAGAGTTGTGGATGGTGTCTGGTTTTTCTGGTATTCAGTAACAGTGGGGTTCACATTGTTGTGTCCTTTGGTGGGAAGACTCGGGGGAAGGGCTTTCTCCTCTAGCAGTTTGCTAGGTTTTATTTAACTTTGAGGATCTTTCTGTCTCCTACACATTTGCAGGATGTGGTAGAAAGAAATGAGTTTAAACATAATTAAAGAAGGCACCCAAACAGGTGTGCATATATGCAGATAAGGCCAATGCTGTATCTTTTCTTAGGAGACCAAATTAAGAAATAGTCTTTACATGTAAAGCCACAGTAAAGATGTTGTGGCTGTTTATCTTAGTACTTGTGGGAGTGCAGTGTAGCTGAATGTCTCCCAGAAGAATGTTCACAAATGGAGTGTATGTCTTCTATTTCTGGAAATGTCAAGAGCGCTGAATTAGAAATTTTCAACTTCATGGTTTAATAGATCTATCCTAATGAGCCCAAAAACAGGAAAAAAAGAGAGAAATAACTTTCTGATGCTTGAAAACCTTTTAAACGTATTTTGAGTTTGACTAGCAATTTCTTCGCCTCTTTTTGAGAGACTCAGATTGGAAAGATCAGACATGACACCATTAATGTACATTTGGACAAGTTAAATCTACTTTTTTCCTAAACTGCCTATCATCATGGATTCATGAATGTTAATTCCGGTGTACTAATGCACCTTTCTAATGACTACCTACTGCTGCACTGAGGCATGACATGTACAGCCTGATAGTCTTGTCATGGGGTGTTTTGTCAAAGTGCTAGCACAGCTCCTACCTGCTGGATTACCACATCATTATTTTTTTTAAACGTATAAAGGTTTTCAAAAAAGAAGCCTGAGTTTTTGAAATGCTGAGCAGCAAGATGCCTCAGTGACATCAACAGAAAATAAACAGGTCCAAATAAGGTGCACTTTTAGAAAGGATGAACATGCTTTTTCTTCATACCTATTAGTCCTCTTCAGCCCCCTCAGATGTATTTTATGGTGTTTCCACCCCTCATGCTCAAGCTGTATATACAGCTGCACCAGTTTCTGCTTGTATCACCAGAGATTCAGATCAATAACATAATTTAGTATAAGACTCTGCTATTAACTTCTAAGAGGCTCCCTACCTAAGTGAGATAATCTGGATTTGGCCCTTGGTTATGTTTTAAAATGGAGCAAGGCGCAGCAAAATGTTTTATATTAATTTTATAGTTTGTTATCATGATTTTCTCTTTTAAATAGAAACAGGTGATACATAAGCTGAGGTTTGGGACAACTTAGCATTTCAGCCTCAATGGGAAAACTTAGATGGCAAGTGTGTTATCTGGTATACGCAGGGGTAGGGTTTGAAATTTATTATATCTCATTTTAAAGCCAGAAAATTTTCCAATTAGAAGTTCCAGAAAATTAGTAGTGATTCAAACTGTAGTAGAAGCTGAAGTCCTTCCTAGATCATACATATTAATATGCCATCAGCATAAAATGCCACTTTAAATTCACTGATTCCAGTGAATCCCATGAGAATCTGAAGCAGCATTAACAGCTTCTGTCAAATGTTCTCACATTAAAATAAAGCAGCATGGTGGTTGGGAAGAGGAGACACACAGAAAATACCTTTTTTCTGTAGTAATCACACTTGAAAGTTACCAAGTTTCTTGCTCTCTACAGCAACAGAATTGATCCAGCTTTGTGTTTGAGCAAGCAGTGATTCACTGCTGACTAGGGCAGGGTCCAAAAGTGGCAATCTTCTCTGAGGCAAAAGTTGATGAACATGATCTTTTGGCAGCCTGCATATTAAGAGCTGCCCTATTCCCAGGTTCTCAATTAAGGACCTTCAGTGAGGTCAGCAAAATGACACTGAAATCTGATTTTGTACTGTTTGGGAACTGAATTTCAGTACATCACTCTTCAGGCTGGTTTTGAGAACATGACATCCTGGGATTCCTTAACAAATAATACCAACTGTCTGTGATACCTAGTGCCTTCAAGCAGTGTGATTCAGACAAGTAGGAGCTTTTCTTTCCATTAGTCCCACTTTCAGCTTTATTTCTTTCCTTGCCACACAAATAATCTGTTCCTAAAGAAGTCCAGCTTTTAGAGATTAACAGCATTTTGCAATCTGTCTAACCCTTTAGTAAGAACTGTCATTGTCGAGGCCAGAGAGATCAGACCTCAGGGTTGACTTTCCTTATTCCTGATTCTGCCTCTGACGTGCTTTAAGATCTTTGGTAAGTTAATTAACCTCTGTGACTCAGTCTAAGCATTGGTGTAATGCTTAACATAGAGTCCCACAGATGTAAGGCATGATAAAAGGGTAGAGGACTATTATTGTTACTAATGATCATTAGTTTGAAATCATAGTCAGGCAAAACCAAGAATAACAAGGCCATTACAATTAGTTGAAAGGTAGGGTTGTGATATTTAATCATCATTAAAAGGGTACATGATGAAAAATATATTACATATTTTCAGTGAGAGTCAAGAAATAACTTTGTGGGATATCTGCAGTAAAGACCAGGAGTAGCAGCTCTGAAAAACAAGGTTCAATAAATCTTATGATTTTTTCCATCCAGCGTAGAGGTTATTTTTCCTACCATGTCACACACTGTAGCTATTGGAGTAAGTCTATTTTTGTACATGTGATACGATGGTGCATTGAAAACTAACAAGCCATGAATCTGTAAGTTTATCTCTACTTTTTTCATTGTTGCTATTGTTCTTACTGTGCTTAATACTAATCATATGCAATATCTAGAGAATCCCAGGTTTGGGTCAGTGTTTTGTCCTGTGTGCTGCACCAAATACATTGTAAGATATTCATGGTCTCAAAGAGATAACAAAAAGAAGCTGACACCTTCATACAGCACTGTTGTTTATAGCTATCTTTCCATTTCTTTCAGACATTGCCTCTGGGATATAATTAGATAAAGAAAAAAAAGCTCATCCATCAATTAAGATATTAGTGATCAGAACTGAATATTGGCAGTCTCAAAGAAGACATTCCTTTCTAGCTATCAAGAATTTTCCTTTATTGCCTTGTCTCTTTCAGTCTATCAAAGAAACGTTTTAATTTGCAGCTGAAATCCTGATCCTACCATGAATCATGGTTTCTTTTGAATGCAAAGGGCGTCTGTCTGGCAAAGTTGGCAGCCTGACCTCTATAAATATTGTTCTATTGATAAAAAGAGGAATTGGATATAGAGACTATCCAAAATAAATATTTTGCTGGGATCTTGGATGTCTGAATACAATAGAGCAAAGGGTTGTTGCTGCATTTTAAATCATTTAGACATAAGTTGAAGTGAGTATTAGTTTTAGTTGAAAAACTGTCAAAGGCAATTTGCACCTTTCATTTAGGAAATGAAAATGGACACCTGTTTAGGGATTGCTCTTTTCTCTTTATTTTCTGTGGGGATTTGCCATTGGTTTTGCTGGGAGCAAGTCTGGGCTTCTTGATTTCTAGGAGAATTAAAACAGGATTTCAATGAGGTATTCAGAAATACCAGCCCATCGTGCTCCTGTCTTTTGGATGAAGGTGGATGAGAAAAGACCCTTTGTGCTGTCCCTATCAGAAGCCTTTGCAGGCTTGGGGTGGCTTCCTCAGCGTGCCCTTGGGACAGGTGTGCAAGTGGAAAATCAGCTGTGCATGGTAGGCAGCAGATAGGCTGGGCTGGCCCAAGGATCAGGGGAAGGGAAACCTTTATGCCCCCACTTCATATTGAGGAAGTACAGAGGCATAATTTCTCCCAGAAATGTAATTGCTCTGGTGGGTCTTCTGGCATGGTGCACCTCCCCAATGCTCCCTGACAAGGTCGTGTCCCAAAAGACAAAAGATGTGCTGCTCTATGCTGGCATACCTCCTCCTTTCTGCCCTTTTTGCTCCTACAAACACTGCTTACATAAAGCAAAAGGGTGTGCAGAAAGAGGAGGTGTATGTGAAGGATTACAGCAAGAAGTCCTCAGTATGGCTGATGAGGTGTCTCAGCACCATCAAGTCACAACAAAAATGGTCTGAACAGAGGCATGAGTGAGCTTGTGCTGAAGTCAACAGAACTGTACCTTTGCCTAACCAGTGACGTCCTCTTGCTTCTCTTTCCCAAGAGGAGCAACAGAGGAATTTTTCCCATCAGAGACATTTTCTTCTTATCAATAAATTACACTATCTAGCTGCTGCAATAGATAGTCTGTGAATAACAGAGGACATATATTTTTATTGGCTCATCTATTTAAGCAAAGAGAATTCCTGTCATCAGTGCTGAGCTATAAACTAAAATTTGAAGATAAGATACCATCTACTTCTTCTTTCTCCTGCAACTCACAGCACTGCTGTGACTGCTTTGCAAGGGAATGTTTGTATAGTGTATGTGACAGATACACTAACACTTGCTGTTTATCTGCTTCTCCCTTCCTATGAATCATTCTTCTTTCTGTACTGTATACCTCCAGAAAAGGGCCTCCTGTTTCAATTTTTTTTAAATGCTTATGTACAATAAAACCATAATAAAAAATGCTTTTTCAATAAAAATAATTACATTATTTACTTGGAATTTGATTCCTCTGTGCTGAAACCTCCAGCTGAGCTTCCTTTTTGCCTTATTTTCTAGATCATGGAGAAGCTTTGAATCCAGCAGCTTTCCTTGTTGTAGGTATATTTCAGCAAGGTCACCCTCTCAACATTTTGAAAAGGCTTTCCTACTTTTTTTTAAAGAGTGTGACACCACTTGCATCTTCTCTACCATTTGCATGAATCAACCAAAAGCCACCAACTGAATCTTAAACGTGTATTAGTCACTCAAAAAAAGAGAGACAGGGATGGTATTCTCCTGTGCTGACCCAAATGTTCAAAGAAAATTTAACAAAACCTGTCCACACGCATAACAAAACCCAGAGAACACTATCCACACACAGAATCCACCACCAACAGGTAATTCCCCATCATTCTTAGTGTACAGGCACTGCTACCAGAGCACCCTGAAATGCCTGTTGCAGTCATGCAAGCAGAGCAGGGCCCAGTGGGACTGCTGAGGCTGCAGGAGGCTGACCCAAGAGCTCAGCTCTGGGCAGTGGTGACAGTGCCCCACACTTCGGTAGTGCTATGGCACAATTTTGTGCCTGTGACCCCAGCCACTGCCTGCTCCATCTCTGCCTTAAGTGAAGCTAATGGTGGCTTCCTGGCCATGGTCCTTGCACAAACAAGCAATGAACCTGGGGAGAAATAAAGAACAGTTTGTAAAAGGAATTAGGCAAAAACCCAAGACAAAGAAAATAAATAGTGGTTCATGAAAATCTCACACAGTCAAAATCAAGGGCACAGAATTTATTAGGCAACCTAAGAAATACACAACTGTGCTTGTTATGTTGCCATCTGCTAGACTGTAGGTCTTCAAAGCTGTCAGAGGAAGGCTGTGTACCTAATCAAAACACATCTCCTTCTCCTGGCTCAGTGATTTAATACCATTGCTTTTGGGAACAAAACATTCTCCTAAGTACTGCTGGGCTGCAAGTTACAAGAAAGTCTTTCTGGTATATCTGTCAGAAGTCTGATTTCTAAGCACAAGCTGAAGCTACTGGGGAATTTTGCTTAAAGTCAGTCTGTAAACAAATCTCTGCATAACTGCTTTTGCCTTGTTCATACTCCTCTCTTTCTGCTTTTTGCTCTAATTCTTACAGCTAGAATTGATAAACTGTGGGGAAGAAAACCAGGAGAAACTTTTTCTTCATTTAGGTCCACAATATTAATTTAAACCAATTTATCTCTGGGACTGCAATGTTTTTTCACTAGCAAAACTTTTGCACCAGTACGCAGAGTTACATTCTGGGACAACATTTTAAGACTATGCTTACTATTATAGCAAAAAGCCACAGCAGACTCTATGCAGCAATGCACAGAAGGATCCATAGGAAATGCTTGCAGTCCTATCTTAGAAGCACAGAACAAATCTTCCTGAATAAAGGCATCTAGTGCCACTTGCACCTCCTGCCATGTCCCGCTTGATTCCTTGCCTGTCTCTCACACCAGAGAATTCAGGTTCCCAAGTGCTTGCAGCCAAACTCGGCAGCCCCTTGCAAATGTCCTTAGTGTGTTTCGCCTCTTAGTACATGTAATCAATCCACTGATGACTGCACATCTAATTTACTGTGGATCAAGTACATCTCAGACCAATTTCTTGTCTTCATACATTTTTTGAGCAGAGCTTTTGCAGTGCTTGGGGTTTGCTTGTAGAAAAATTCCCACAGCCATCATGTATTCTCTGGGAATACATTTCCCTGTATTCTCTGGGAAAGCTTTCTTAAGTTTCAGTGAGCTTTAAGCAGAGCTCACAGAGTTACTCTTAAAATTACAGCTAGAGGCCTCAGCTGAGACTGACAAACACTGAATAAGAGACAAGAACTTCCCAAAAGGTTTTGAAACTAATATCAAATAAATACGATAGACAATAGGCAAATAAACTGCCCATTAATAAGTATAAATGTATATATTTTTAAAAATTATACTTATTTTATAGATTTGTTTTTTACTACAAACACCTAAAAATGTGGTGGAGTCCAAAAAGGAGCTTACTCTTCACAGGTCCCAGGTCAGCACTTCATCCACAAAGACATTCTTCTTCACCTATCAGCTGTGATATGGGTAACAGCGATTAGGTTAAAGACCATTATTAAGAATTCAGGAGTTGGAAAATGAATGAGGATCAGGTACTTTGAAACAGCAAGGCAGTGTACACGTCCTAGGATGCCATCTTTGATCACATGCTCATGTTATTTTTTCCTTTCCATGGGTTCTTTCTTAGTGCAAAAACCTGACTGTACTCAATTAATGAGTAACAACACACAATTTTATTTTCTTTCCATCGTTCAGTGCAAGGCTGTCCAGGTTTCACCTGGGACAGAGTTAATTTTCTTCTTAGCAGCTGGTATAGTGTTGTGTTTTTTGGATTCATTATGAGAATAACCTTGATAACACAGTGGTATTTAGGTTGTTGCTAAGTAGTGCTTACCCCGAGTCAAGAAGTTTCCAGTTTTCCATGCTCTGCTAAGGAGGAACTGCACAAGAAGCTGGGAGGGAGCATGGCGAGCACAGCTGACCCAAACTTGCCAAAGGGATATGCTGTACCATAGAACATCATGCCAAGTACATAAACTGGGGGGGATCTGGCTAGGAAGTACTGATCACTGCTTGGGGGCAGGCTGAGCATTGTTCACTGAGTGGGGAATAACTGGATTGCACATCACTTTTTTCTCTTGGGTTTTATTTCTCTCTTTCTGTTCTCTTCAATTTCACTATTATTATTATATTTTTAATGTTTTATTTTATTTCAATTATTAAACTCTTTTTATCTAATCCCACGGGTTCTATTTTTCCAGTCCTCCTCGTGATTCCACTGAGCATGTGTCTGGGTGAACAAACTGTCTGGAGTTAAACCCCAACAACAACCCAAGCTATCTTTCTTCTCCACTGATGAAGCTGTGCTGTGAAAGTAGGGTTATTCACATCCTCAAGAGCTCTTTACAGTGCCTTTCATTGCAGCATGTGTGTGCTTCATTGTAATTTGTAACCTGGTTTCACAAAGCTCTTCTGAGACATGGACTTAGTGTTTTTCCCATATTTCAGGTTTTAAGTGCAGTGCAGAATGACTAATGTCAAGTTGAGCACCACATACATGCTTAGGGCCGCAAGGTCCTTGGATATGCTCTGGAAGCCTTGGCAGGGAGAAGTCACGTCCCTGCAGGCTTTCACTGGTGAACCACAACCACTTTCTACAGAGAAGTTTTGAACTTGTCCATAGAAATGTAGTATTTCAAAGGGCTGTCTCTTGACCAAAACTGAATTTTCATAGTGATAGTAAAAGATAAGCTCCTAATATAAGGCTTATCCTTTTGTGAAACTCTGTATCATAGCTCTAAATCCTAGAAGAACCTCTACTTAAAGTAAAAGAAGATGTGAAGTTCTGAAACAGGTAGAAGTATATTTATCGCCAAAACATTGGCACTACAGTTTTAGCTTTTCCAAATATTTGGAAATATTCTTTGGAAAAATAAAATAAGTTAGATGGAAGTTAGACAGAAAACTGCATTCTATACTGTGGAAGTTTGTAAGAGCTGTGAGAAGCTAAAAATCGGGTATTGCAACAGGAAATGTGCAACCTCAGGAATATGCTACTGGCCTCACTGCAAACTCAGAGAGCATTCAAAAAAGAGATATAAAGGAATGTACTGTAATGCTGAAAAAAAGAAGGAAATCAAAATAAGAACACCTAAGTAAATAATGCCTGTAAAAAAATAAAGAATGTTTAACAGATAGTAATCCCATATAATGTTGTGTGTATTTCTCTGGTCATTCTTATCCAGACTTGTGGCACCATGCAAATATCTTTTTCTTGTTTTCCACTGTCAGCTCATACAGAAAAAGAGCTTGCTGGTTATATAAAATAGAGGCTATCAGCAATATTGCTAATTAATGGTGTAGTTGCCAAATAAGAAGTTAAGCTCTGACAATCATGACCTAATGTTATACAAATATGCTTCATCAATCACAGTTTAAAAAATTACACAACAGCCAGCAATTTTTTGGATGAGTAATAGAACCTATTGGCAGTTGATATAATTAAAGGCTAGTAAGCAGATGAAAATGTTTGGGGGTTTGTAGACTTGTGTACAGAAAAAAAGGATAGAAGTGTTTTAAAAATGTCAGAGCTTGAGCTGGTTGTTGTTTAAAACGGGAAGACTTTAGAGGGAGCCCAGGGATTCACAGGCAAATCCAGGTTCAGCATGAGGAGGTCTCTGGGCCCAGTGAGGCTGTTTTGGATGTCCTCTGATGGACACAGCTGTTGCTGGCACTGATCTTGCTCCCAGCTGCCAGCGTGGCACTGTGGTACTGGCATCCCACTGGGTATTCACCTGGTCTTGTGACGTATGGGGCTGTTCTTTCTTTGTCCCACTGTGTCCTCTAAAATTTTAAGCTCTTGTGGAATATTGGAAATGTCAAGAGCCCTGAAGGGCAGTTCAGGAGGTAGGTTTGTTTGGCCTTTTCCCTTTGAATGGAGCAGAAGGAAGTAGAGTCCACCTGTTTACTGTATTAAGTGCAGAATTTTTTGAATGATGGCTTGTAACAGGTGGGAGATGAAGAGTGAAATGATGAATAGGGAACAGCAACCCCAAATGAGACATTGAGCAGATTATGTTCTTAGGCTTAGATGCAAAGATTAAAGACGGGGGAAAAAATCTTGCATGGGAGAATTCACTTTACTCATTTAATAAAGTTAAATCAAAGTTTTTACAATTCTGTTTCAAAACAATGAAGTCTAATGATGAGGATGAACAAAAAATTCTTAAATATTCACTCTGAATGCTGATTTCCCACATCCAAGAGAATGGATTGACCACTTTTTTAATGCTGTCAGAAAAGCATTACTCATCTATTTTAGTACAGACTTAGCAAATCATTTCACAGTAATATTTATTTAAGCGGCAAAACATTAGTCAGTGACATTGAGAACTAGAGTTCCATTTGTGCTTGGCAATTTATCATTAGACTAACTGGATTCATATGCCATACCAGGAAGATAAGGAATGCTATGAAAAACTGTTACGTATAAAAAGGATAATCAAAATATGAATATTAAATAGATTGCACTGCTGTGATGGAGGTTTTGTTTTAGTACTGGTGAAAGAGAACAGCACTATAAAAAGCAGAACATGCTACGTGAAAAGAACATGGATGGAAGTAGTGTTGGTGATAGCTGGCCCTGAACCTTTTGTGAACCGGCTGACTTCAGTGGCCTTTGGATTAGGTCCAGACAAAAGCCACATTTTTATATGGCAGGCAGACTTGATAAAAGCACACTCAGAAGCAGAAACAAAGAAGCCATGAGGAGCTTTGCAGAGTAGACCATGAAGCAGAAATAAACAGAATCATACAGTCCAAAGGACTAGAATTTGCATTCACTCACATTGAATCCACTTGACTGATTTCCATGTAAGGAAATTTGAGCTAGGAAAAGAAATTAGAAATCAGAATTGAAAAAACATCTTCAATATCTGGGTTATACATCTAAGATAAGCCCTGCCAGAAACAATGCATCTATTATACTTGGCTTTTGGCCCGTGCTTTGTATTTCAGTTGGGTTTCACTAATCACAAATCCCCAAGAGTGTATAGCTTCCTCCTTCTGTGGGATCACCTGGCCACCTCCCCATGATGCTTCCAGCACAACTAAGGCCCATGAAATGCAACATACAAACGTTGTCCCCTCATGAACATGGGTAAGAGCTGCTGTTTCTGCTGATGTAGGACTCGGGCTCCAGTGAAATGTTTCCCTTTTTCCTGATGAAATTGTGAAAGGCCCCTGCTGAGATGACACTGCACCAGAAAGAAGCACACAAATGTGTAGTGTGGGTTTATAAACACAATTGCAAAGCTGCCATGCCAAACCCCTTCATACCCCTGTAGTACTAGAGCTCTTTTTAGTTTTTCCCAAGATGGTTTGAATAAAATGCAATTATTCAAGTGAATGATTTCAGCAACAGAAGACATTTTTTGTTCCAGAAAGGGTGGGATTTGTCTGACCTTGTTTTCAGCTTCAACAGAAGGAGAGACTCTGTCTGGGTCTTAGGATAGGCAACAGATGGGGGTGAGGACACTCTTTAAGAAGCCCAGTCATGTAAGTGCAAGTTTGGAGGGGAAATGTGGATGAACCTTTTATTTTCCCATCACTCTAAAGTAGTGCAAAAAACATATCTATATTTAATTGCCACAGGATTAAAAAAAAAAAAAAAGAAAAGTACACTGGATCAAAAGATTGCTTTGCCCAGTCACTGATACGTAGACTCATCTCTCTTATTTAGGTATCTGTGCTCTCAGCCAGTGGTCAACTCAACACCTGTCCACAATTGTTGTTCCTCTCCTTCATAATAACTCTCTTGGGAAGCCTCATGTCAGGCTCTGCCTTGAAGCAGACTAAAAGAAATACCCCAGGGATCCCAGAGGAAGTGTTGCACCTTTGTCAGTATGGTTCACATATTGAAATGTATGGAAGGTGGAAAAGAAATCTTAGTGTTTTTATCCCCTTTGGTATGTCATGTTTTGAGTGGACTTAGATGCAGGCACATTACAACAGGTAATGCTAGCACTACATGTTATTTTTGACAGGACAATTTTTATTAGCCCTGAATTAAAGCTAGCCTGGCTTCTGTGTTGGTCAGTCACGTGTCTGACTGTCTGGTTTCTTGAGAACACATTTTGCTTTATTTTGGAAAGAAAAATGAGGCTGTTAAAACATTCAGGACAAAGATTTGCTCTGCAGATTAAAATTACTGATAGAAATATTTCTATTTGTTCACTAAAGATGAAATTGAAATGTCCTATTTTTTTATTTCAGACTCTGGCATACACAATATTTCATTTAGGTTTTTTTTTATTAGAGGAAGAAAGGAGATATTTACAGCAGCATAATTATTTAGAATGAGGGTTTAAAACTTTATAAGATC
>NW_008237919.1:4706892-4707162 GCF_000691975.1 Corvus brachyrhynchos | reverse complement strand
GTTAAATTAGAAATCATTTGACCGAGGATATGATTTTACATATAGTTAAATAAATGCTGAGTAAGCAATACAATTTCCTTCTGTTGCATTTAAGCATTGCAGAAAGTCACGTCGCACACTTAGATGAGGCCTTTTCACTCTCCTACAGTGTTATGCAATGATTTCCACACCCATCATGGGGACTGAGAGGGGGATGACAGACTGCTTTATCTTCTTCACTTCAGGAAAAGAAAAACTGGTTGACAGTGTATTCAAAGGGAGAGAGAGAGA
>NW_008237919.1:4689228-4706862 GCF_000691975.1 Corvus brachyrhynchos | reverse complement strand
AAATTTGTTTGCAAACCACCAATGTTATTATGAAAGATCAAGTTCTAATCCCCATGACTCATACTAGCTACTCTCCCCAGACTGGCCAGAAGACAAAGCACATTATAATTATGTGGCTAAGATTGGAATGCTCTGAAAGCCTACATAAGGAGCCTGTTGGACTCCACTGAAACCCACCAAGGGCAATAGACCTCCCAACCAAAGACCATACCTAGAGATTACAAGTGGCAAGGCCGTAGTCCAGTGAATTCATGGCGCTACTTGCAGATTGTTTCTCCCGAAAATGATTGCTCTGCTGAATGCTTGAGGAGAGTGACATCAGTACGTGGTCACCCATGACAATTTTATTCCTTCAGCCATTTCCTATTGCTTCAACTGCAAGGAAAAAGGTTTTCTTTCCTTGCATAAAACTCCATTTGGAATGAATAGGCAGGGGAAAGCTTTCCTAAAACTAGAGCTCTCACTCCTTGAGTAAACAAGAAAATTCCTTGAAGGATTTATTCATAGCAAGATTACTGTTACAGCATGGATCTTCAGCAAAATAATTTCCTATTATATATGGAAGAATTTGGCCAAATGAGGACAAAAGGAGAGCACAAACTGCTGGTATCACTGGCTGGACAAGATCAGCCTTCCTGATTAGTTTGCCTGTGCTTTTGTTCCCTATTCCATGTTAAAATGAAAATACCACCCTATAATGTGTTTGTAAAGATGTCTTCTCCATAAACAAAAATTATTTTTGAATAGCCAGTTCTCAGTGCACTGCAAGGCCACCTAGACAGTCTTAAAAATGCAAGGTAAAAAAAGAAGAAAACAAACAACAACAAAACAAGAGCAAATGTTTTCAATGTCAAAAAAATCCCTGAAAAATCTACTATCTTAAACACAGTCTAGAAACACAGATCCAGAAAATCATGCCTACAAATCTCTGCTTTCCTTTACTCATTCAAACTTTTCCCATCCCTCTTCCATTTTCTCAACGATCTTAGTACTTGCTTCTTTTACTATAATTGTTTTGCCTTTTCCTATGCCAGTGCCCGATTGTCCTTGTTCCAGTCTTCAATATGCCCAGTTCTTCTTTCCAGCTCTCTATGCCTCCCTTTTTCATCCTACATTTTATGTCATTTTTTCTATTCCTTCTTTACTAGAGAGGAGCCATGAGCTAAAGTCTTCTCCCTGCCACAGAAGAAAGGAGAAACAGGAGCACACAATAAAACAGACTCCTGTGGGAAAGAAGGAAAAGTAGAAGTCCCATCCAGCTGTTGCCTTGTGCTGCTTCCATTCAAGGGCTTGCAGCTTAGAAAATCTTACTTCATTCCTCCCTAATCCCTGTATGTGAGGAAAAAGGGAGTAAGAGATCCCTCATGAAGGTCCCAGACCACAACAACATCAAGAAAAAGAAACATCCCCTTGTAGTAAGAGAAGAACAGATGTGCTTTTCCATGAACCTTTAGAAATATTGTGCAGTCACATCCATTGGAGAAAATGCATCAATTTTCTCTCTATTTTCAAATCACTCCCTTTACTTTCATTCTTCAGATTAGATCATCACCTGGCACAGCCAGCCACCAGGAGCTCACCCTGCTGTTGCAAGTCCCAGGTTTCCCAATGAAGAACTCAGGAAATTTACAATATCAATCTTAACTTGATTTTAATATTTTTCTTTTTTAACCCTTTTTTGAAAAAGAGCTCTTAGAGAGCTTAGATGTTTCTAGCAACTCAGTTCAAATGCCGGGCCTGCCATATCTGCTGCTTTTCCCACTAGCCTACAGCTGTTTGGTCTCCTTTGTGATACCTAGCTGGTGTCCTAATCAACCTGTGATTTATTTTTGGCATTGGGTAAGAATTGTATATTCAGCTTGTTAGATTAATAAGGAATAGTGCCAATATAAAACTGAGCTCTCTTGTTTCCCTGAAATCACTGAGCATATATCAAGTACAGTTTACACAGATTCATTATTACTAAGTAATTCTGGGTAATATATTTCCTTTGTTTTTAATTTTGGGGATAATGCTTGTATTTTTGATTCATGCTTCTTAAGTGAGGTTTCAAAGGGTCCTAGTCACTCTCAATTTACCAAGATGTTGTCTGAGGCTGAAGAACAAATCTTGCCTTTAAAACAATACATCTTTTGGCTGGATTTTATTGTAACCAGCACTGAAATGGCACTATTTGGTTGTTGGGGGTTGTTTTTATTTCCTGAACTCGTCAGTACAGAGCTGTTGAAAATAGCTTGATGCTGCTCCTTTGCCTCCCGACATTAATCATGGTTAATTAAGTGAGAATAAAGTTCAGGTTAATGCAAACAGGCATTAATTCTTGTCATCTCCCCGCTCTCAGGAGTATACAAATCGGACAAGTAGAGAAAAGCAACACTGAAAATATATCCTGGAGAAAACATTCAATTAACATCAGGTTTGGAGGTCTTGTCAGAGATCTGTTAAAATGTGTTCCCCATATTTTCCCAATAACTGCATGAAGGCAAATCCCAGTGTCTGCTCAGTTAGACAAAGGATTAAGATCTATTTTACAAGCACTAGGATAAAAGCTTTTGTATCCTTGCAGCTGAATGTATGCCAGGCAGTGTCAGACATCAAATGTGCCAGGCACATTCTTCTAGAGAACCTTATCAGAAACACTGACATTTTCCCTCATGCTGCTTAAATGTAGGAAACTAAACCAAATTAGGGATGAAAAACAAGCAATATTTCTTGGGTGGAAAAAAATAGGCTTAGAAGGAAAGATTTAAGTAAACTGCTCTCTCTTTTTTAATTCTTTTTATTTGGGAAAGAATAATAATTTAAAAATTGACTTTAAAAATCTGAATAAATGTCACTAGGTGAAATGCTGTTGTTCCAGCCTGTGTTGGCAGTAGTCCTGAAATGCTCCTTTCAGCTCAGTGAGGCAATAGTTAGATACTACCTGTTTATGTATCACTCACAGCTCACTGCCTATTCTTAGACAATTAGCAAAGAGATCTCTTTCTCAAAGGATATGAAATACATGAGGTCTGTTACTACATTCAGCTAAAGCATTCACAGCTCTGTTTCTAGATACAAGGCCCACACAATTAGCTCTATCTCTAAATATGTTCTCCATGGCTTCTTCTTCATGTTCTCCATGGCTTTAGTTCAAAGCCATTTGCCACCACTAAACCAATGCTCAGCTGCTCTTCCTCACCTGCTAACTAGCCCTGCAACACTAGTGGCACTGATACTACTCCTCCGAAACTTGCTGCTGCTACATCCCCATCACAGTCTCCCAATAATCCCCATCCCATAGAATTGTTCTCACTCACAGCATCCATACAGAACTTCTGTCTGCTGGAGAAGTTTTATGGCTTACAGGACTGGCTCCTTCCAAAAGGAGAAGGCACTAGAAGTTGGGATAGGAGTTGCCTTCTTTTATAGCAAAGAAAGAGAAAAGTTTATTTGTAGTAAAAAGACATCCTCAATACTTGGCATGTCCCATCATATCCCATGGTTCTCTAACAGATTTTTGGAAAGTGCTCCCATCTGTCTTTGGCCACTTCTACTCAGAAACTGCAACTGCTTTCCAGGTTTGATGTGGAGGCTGCTGCTCTCACGCCTGCCAGGACCCCTGGGCAGCACATTTATGCCCTCAGTCCCCAAGAGGGAGCAGAGGGACAGGGCACTGCCAGGGGAGCTGTGAGCACCCACCCCAGGGTGCGCTCCTGGGGCTCTCCAAGGGCATGCCATCACTTCCACGAAGCAATATGGACTCCCTGCACCACCACTGCTGAGCAGCCTGTCCTGGAGTCCCCACCCTGGGGGTGCGTTGGTTTTCACTCTGAGTAACACCAGATAAGCAGAAGGAGAGTGCCAGTTGGTGTCTGTTGTGTAGGTTTATGGATGACTTATGTTGGAAGAGAAGTGTCTTCCAAATGAAGTTATGGAAGGACATTTGCAACAAAGAAAATGTGCTCACAGGATTTTAAGTTTCTCATTGCAAAAATTTTAATAAATCTTTTAATTTGGGCACTCCTTTGCATACTGTGCTGTACACATAAGCGTTGTCAGGTATAAAAGCAGGCTTCTGTTGCAGTCACAGAAGACAATCTGAATTATTTACAAGGGGAAATTTTTTCAGTCTGGGAATCATAGTCAAATGAAGAAAATTAAAAATCTTGACTGCTGCACAGTGCAAAGGCTAAAAACATAAGATCTCTCATCCCACATTTTTATGTGTCTAAAGGACACCTATATTCAGCACAAAGTGGATGCAGGGGGACCTGCTTTTCCCTGTTTTGGCTCTTTATGCATTAATATGTGGTAAATATATGATTCAACACAGAAACTAAACATAGCCTTTGAATTGTTTGTCACGGGTTGATTTTTTTCAGGATTCTGCTTCTTCTGTGCAATATTACTACACTTCTGTTATCTTCATTTTTGAGTTCACAGCATCGCAAACCTGCTGGGTGCAACAACTCAGCTGTTTTTCTCCTCTTATTGCTGCATACAGCACATACAACTAATAGCAGTGCAGAAGGGTAAAAGGAATGGGAAAGCCAGATAGAAAGCATGCTTTTTTGTAGGTACATATCTATATATATATCTATATATATTCAACTATTGCATAATATAGATACATAAATAGCTATGCTCTTCATTTATGTCAGCTCGTAGAACTCATGATTTAAAACTGCATTAGTGTACTGTAACAAGGAAATAGTAATGCATTCTAGCATTCATATTACAGTGACACTTATGGAAAAGACAGACTTTACATTCCTTCTGTAAAAAAAATTGTCATAAGGACAAGTCTCTTCCACTTCTGTTTACTGGTGTTCACTCCTCCAGAAAAAGCTTTTATTAGAGAAATAGCCTTGGCACTCACATGCTATCCCAGAATGGGAACCTGAGCTCTCCTGTACCTTTGGATAAAGAAAGAGGTGCAGTTGTCTCACCTTTCAGAGCTGGATTGCACAGAGGACCCACATTTAGATCTGTGTGCTACAGCTTTTCTTTCTCATGGTAAGAAACTAACTGAAAAGAAATTGGTTTCCCCATTTCTAATACTGTACAGCAGCTCTGCACTTATTTTTTGTTAATCATTCCTCTAGCAGAAGAACTGAGTCCTTGAAGAAATCAAAAGCTGTCAAATATCAGTCTCTTCACTGAACCACTGAGTGGGGAGAAAACCACTGCAGAAGGAGAAAACACAGCTCATTTTGGTTTCTTTTTTACCTTCTAGACACTAAACCTGAGACAGAGATCACAACACTGGCCATACCCTTGAAAAACTTGATTAAGAGGTGGACAAATTATGCCAAGGAGATCCTCCAAGAATTATTTCCATAAAGGCAACACCATCTCACCCAGTAAAAACTATTTTTCATCTGTTAAAAGTCAAAGAAGGAATTTAAGAAAGACAGAATTAAAATTTGCATAATTTCTTTCCTTGAAGTGTTCTCTCATATCCACTTTCAGCCAAGATCATTAGTGCTTATGAGGAAGCTTTGTTTTAAAAATATTACCAAAAAATCAATTATGACTGCTAGCTTTAAATAAAGAGGCGACACTTGGGAGCAATCTGGATTGCTTGATAAGCTGTGTTCAATCTGAACCATGTGCACTTGAATACGGTTAACATAATGTCATTAACCTTGACATAAGAATGTAGGTTACTGTTACAGAAGGGTGATTGTGTTTTGGAAATCAATAACTACGTTAAGGACTCAAGGGTTGTCATTACCAGGGAGCTAATCATGCGTTCCTAATGCAAGGCTGATCCTGATTTCACCACTGCATTTGTGCAGAATGTGAAATTAACTCTTTCAGTTTCTAAGGTCTGTTAAGCAGAGTAAGTAGAAACTCCAACTGGAAGGCAGAATGAGTGAGAACATTTATAAATAGTATATTGCTTTAAAAAATAATAATAGTCAACTGCAAACAGGCTGAATTGGTTTGGCTTATGTAAGTCTGTAGATGGTGAGTAAATTGGGATAGTCCCACCTAACTCTAAAGTTTTGGCACTGTCCATGTTTGGTTTCTTGGCTCCAGTCAGTAGGATAACAGAAGTTCATCATCTGTGTTAGCTCATAGTCAGTCAGTACTGCCAGTTGTCAGCTATAGCTATAGTTACAAGTCTTGTAACCTGGAAGGTTTTTTTGTGCATCAAACCACCACAGCCAGCTGTTGTTTCCAAAACACAGAGATTGAGGCCTGCATTGGGGGACCATTAAAATGAGGCACATTTGGAGCCAAAAATCCTGAGGTACATCTTTGTGCTGAACCAACTCCACAAATACAACACTTAGTCCTGGCATGAAATGGGACTCAGTTACAGCAGTTTTATTCCCTCTAAGGAAAAATTTGGGTGACCAGCGTGGACTTTTCCCTGCCAGCCTTGGTTTCTTTGCAAGTCGTAGCCTTGCAGCCGGTGATGTGTGCTGGCTCTTCCTGGACATCACAGCTCCTCTCTGCAAAGCCTCCCCTGGGGTCACCATGCCACCTCCACACCTCTCTCCTCAAGCAACAGCTCAGCTCTAACCCTGTGATCCAAAAAAAGATATTTAGGGGGCCCAGCATCAGGCACATTACACTGCTCCCCAAAAAGAAGACTCTTCCTGTACTTCATATCTCCTTCTGGTCCTCCTAGAGGTTGTGTAGGTGGGTAACTAGAGCCTACTGCTTCCCTTTGCCTCCAAAACTATTTGACTTTTCCTTTGGCTTTTTCACCAGAGAGAAGCATTTGCAAGGCTTACAGCATTCCTGGCATCCCTCAGCTTTGACCAAAAGGCCTTTTTCCTCCAGCGGTCCTTACCAGCACTCTTCTGCCTTTAACTCTCTGTTTCTGTGCCAGGATAGCTTGCAGGAATGGGGCTTATATGAGGATATAATCGCTTGGGAAAGGAATGTAATTAAAAGCAACATATAAAGCAGTTAAAAAAAATCTTCTGAGGATGCTCAGCTGGCACAGTGAGAATCTTGCTGAGAATATTTAATTGTTTGCATTATTAAGTGCAGACAGGTTGGTTTTAATTCAAAACAAACATGGCAATTAAATAAAAAAACCTATGTCAGTACAACATTATAGCTACAGAGTTAAAATGAAAATGTAGGAAACACAAACATTCAGGCTTTCAAAAAATGGGAAAGACTTACTGGATTAACCAGATAATTAAAAAAACAAAAACCAGTCCTAAAGCTTTGTATCAACTACACTGTAAGGAACCAGATGAAACACTGATGCAGCTGCCTTGATCATTAATATTTTTGATTCCTGTTTTTCCAGTTAAATGTGCAGAAGAATATATTGCATCTGATGATATCAAGTGCATGTCATAAGAAACACTTGACAGATGAATTTACATTTGGTACATTTCCTTTCCTACATATCCTGTCTTACCATTTCATTTTTGAAGTCTTAGCACATTGACATACTAATTTAGGGTTTTAGTTTCTTTTCAGAGAAAAGAACTTGTTTTCATGTTGGTGGAAATGTTTGATAGAAATACTGTCAAATATCAGATAGACTTGTGTGAGGTAATGCCCAAATTGATCAGAAAAAGTCAAAGCTTTTTTTTTTAAACTAACTGAGAAGAAAATCCAGACTTTCTCTGAAAGACACTACATAGCTTTATCTAGTATGCCTCTTCTGTGGATGTTAACAAATTAACTTATTCTTACCTGAGAGAAGTAGGAAGCATTCAGCCCTGTTTGAGAAATGGGAAACCTAAGTAGGGAGATTGTTTGACTACCCTAAATCCAAAGAAAGAAACTCCTTCAGTACTATTATTAGGTATTAGGAGCTCTGTATTTCTCACCACCTGCTCAAACCTAGAGACAGGATGTTCCATCCACTTCAAAGAAAATACTTAATATCTTATTCTCTGGAATGGAGTATCATTATAAGGTGTATTTTTCCACAAGCTGACCAGTTCCTCTTTTGGAACCCTTTCCTGAGCTTTCCTGAGCATTTATTTCCATTATATCCTTACTGCATTCAGACACTGCCTAAACCAAGTCTCACCCCAAATCTATTTTTCTCTTGTGTCAAAACTAGGCTGGGGAGAGGGAATGGAGTGTGCTTGGATGACAGTGTTGACACTTGAGCTGCTGTGGAGAATCACAAACATGATGCTGTAATACGTAATCCGTGCTGACAGGTTAGAAATCAAAGCTCATTAGCACAGAGGGAAGACGAGCATTTTAATGCCTCTGGATTCCATCCACTGCAATTAACACCACATACAGCATATTGTTCATCTAAACCCATAAATCAGAGTAAAAAAGTGTCATATTATACACAGATCCTGAAACCACAATAAAGAAAATGAGAAATGGCTTAGAAAAACTAGGGAATATCACATTTTTTCATATCACCAATTGGAAACTAAACCTAGTGCTGAAAATACTTTAAAACCTTTCAAGATGGATGGTCTTCATAAATATGTCTGAAGGTCTCCATTTACCTGAATAAACTGCATTGCTGTAATGCCTGTGGGTCCAACCTTACCAAGGGAAGTAATCAAGACTAAGGCAATGATACTCCTGAAGTGAATGTGTGAACTTACATGCTTTAGTCTGTATTGAACTTGATATAATTTTTGGTAGACATCTTACTGAATTTTTTAAAGGGAAAATTAGTGACCCTTAAGTTCAAAAGACATCAAGAGCCAAATCTGAATCTGAACGTGACACGCAGTGCAGATTATTTAAACCGGTGATTATTTCTGAGTATTTCTATTTACAGGTGTGCTGGACCCCAGGAGGGGGAGTTGTTAAATTGTCTACTGTTTAAACTCATCATCAAATCCACTGTGTTCAATTTTTTATTTTAATCAATTGATGCACTGCAGGAGGAGGCAGATCTCTTTATAAGTCCTGTGCCCTGTCTGACATCTTTCCATGCGGATTGTCACTTAATTGGTCTTCCTTCCTGTTTAGGGCTTTAGGCGCACACACCAACCAGCCGAGAGAGAGCTCTGAATTGAGACAGGAAAATGCTGGACAGGGAAAGCATAGTTCTGATATACTTCGCAGTCTAAATGCTGAAATGTGTTTTCAGATAGCAGCATCAGTGCAGTGGTGCAGGGCGCAGCTGCTGCAGCTTGCGACAGCATTGGGGATGCACAGGGCACCCTGATGGCCAGCATTCTGCTCAAACATACAAAGGAGGCTCAGGAAGCACCACCAACCTGCAGCTCTGCCTGCTCAGCCACATCCCAAAGCCCCCATGCTGGCCCTGCACCAGATGATATTCTGAAAAACATCTCTTCTGCTACCCAGGTACATTGCTCCATGCTTGCTTTTCCCTTTTGCCTCAGCTAGGAGAAAAGCAGGATGGCAGGATGGTGCACGACCCCACATAAGCTACATCACCCTCCCCAAAAAGGTTTCTGCTAGCCCATCTGCAAGCAGATGTCAGAAACCAGTCAGGGGTTATACCAGGACAGCTTTGGTTTTCCTGAGGGACAAACAGACCTTATGACCCCCTCTCTTTATCAGACTCACCTCTGTCCTGTCCTGGCCTCTCTATCAGACCGAGTCTGGGTGAATCCGTGTCTCAGAAGGGATTGTACTGCTGTGCAGCTCTGCAGGTGCTCTCTGGCTACATGGAAAATTTCTCAATAATCTGGGCTTGGCTGGGTGTGGAGGAGTCTCTCTTGGGGAGCTCCTTGTAGTAGGATATAGGCTTGGCACTGGCCATATACAAAGAGTGGCTCTTTCTGCTGTCTAATTACCATTTTGAGCTGTGGGCCAGGAGAAGTGAGCTCTTGCTGCCAGTTCCTTTTTGCACAGCTCCTGCCGAAAGGAGCCATCTGGGTGCCTGCCCGCTCCTTGGTGTTGGAAGGAGATTCCTCTGAGAGGAGTCTCACTGCCTGCCCCTTGGCTGGGGGTTGACTAAGGGACAGCAGTTTCACCCCCACCCCACCCTGGGACCCTACCTATGGGATCAGGCTCCTTATTGCTTGCTATTTTCCTGCCCCATGGCTCTTATGTTCTTGTCAGCAGGGGCTGGGGTCTGACAAGAGCATGGTATCAGGTCCCTTCCCTGCGCCTCCTCTTGAGGATATTTTGATAGCTACTGGTTAAAAAGAGGCATTAAAATCCCTTGGGAGACAGAGATTACCCAAATACTCTGAGAGAGGCTGCAGAACAGATCCTATCTGAGGAAGAAGCTGATACCATCAGCAACCTCAGCACTTCTGCTCCCATAGGAGACCATTAACTCTGTCACGAACCTGAAGGTCTCCACATTCCATAGACAGAGGAACAGAACATGGCCCTGAAGTAGGTGCTTCAGGGTCAAACGGTGGCAGAAATACAGGTGTACTCCTATGTCCACCATGTCCTGATGGTTGCTCTGTCATGATCCCTGCTTGACGTGTAAAGCTTTCTGGATCAAGGGTTAAAGGCAGAAATCTTTCCTTGAGTAGGATAGCTAAGTGTCTTACTTAGGTGGTCTAGATTTTCCTGCCAGATATCTCTTTCTGCCTGTTATAGCTGCCTGCTTCATGTGTTGCAATCTCTGTCTTGCCCTTAGGCACCAGCAAAAGAAAAATAATAATCAAGTTTTATGTCAACAGCTGGTTGGAAACAAACATATTTCTAACACACCATTATCTCTTGTCAGGTGGAGAAGAAAGACCTATAGCATGGCAGTGAGAACAAGCCTCACAAATGCCTCTGCTTTTGCTCATGTTCCATGGGTGTGCATCCAGTTAGAAACAGGAAATGCATAGCAGAGTAAGGGGTGGCAAAATTTGACCTTCATGCATGTTCTGAAGTGGGCTTTCCCCCACTTCTCTTGTATTTCAATATATTACCCAAAGCACTCAATTACACATCTGAAATTCCTCAGCTTGTCAACAGAAATTTAAGAATTTGGCTCTTTTCCTGGAAGGGTATGGCTGCAGCTAAAGGAGAGCAAGATTCTTACCATAGTTTTCTAATCAAGTGTTCTCTATGGGCAAATATTCCTTGTCCCACCTTAAGTGTCTCTGAGGAAAGACACATGCTGTTCCAATCTCCATAGTCATCAATTATCTGAGCACTACCAGCAGCATTACTGAGACAGAAGAGAGCAGTTTCCCACAGATATGCTTCTCATTTGATTATCAAGTAAAAATATTTTGTAATTAGCCAAGCAAGTATATGCTGCAGGGAGCACATGAAGGCTGCTGGCCACAGCTGGTGGGTGGATTACTCTGCATATGTGGAGTGGACTCAGCATGGGCCTGGTAGGGGGCTGTCATGGCATCAAAATCCAGCTTGGGCTTCACACCACTGTGATTAATAAATCATTTTCTGAAGCCACTGGCACACTGTGAATGGCCTTCAGCCACTTCTCTTTGACTCTCCAGCCTCGGTGACTGCATCATTTACAGCTATAGATCCAATGAGCATGTGATTGCAAAGGTTTAGTCATGCTACTGTGCCACAGTGTACAGCCTTTACAGCATCTTTTACAGCTGAATGATCGCAGAAGGAGATTATACCCTTCTCTTTGTGTATTTCTGGAATCTGAATGAACCTGTGACAGCTTCACCTGAACAAAGGACTCTTCTGCATTACAGAGAAGACTGTGGCCAAATTCCCTACAGCACCCTTTGCTTCCCTTCCTGCCTTCTGCAATCATCTTTTTGTAGTAGCTACCACTGGCAGGCATTAAGCATTTATTTCCTTTCTCTGTCACTCTTTGGGTAGGTACCTGCTCTCTCTGTCAGTAATACCAGTGTCCTACAGAGAGTAGATTGCCCCAAGTTTACAGAAATCCATGTGGAAGAAACCACAAGATTTCTTAGTTGATCCACATGCCTGAATCTGCTGTGACACTTTTGTGGGCACTTATAATGAAGTCAAGGGCAGAGATCAACCTGCCTTGACCTGTTTGCTGCCTTTAGGACTTTCTCACCAGCCCTGAAGTTTTGCCCGAGGTAATGCAAAACTACCTCTTACATTGTCATACTCGTTCTGTGGGGCTCACAGCAGTTATCTGGCAAAAACTAACCCAAGACATTTCCAACAACAAATTAAATAAAATAAAACAAATACCAACAATCAAAGATGCATGGCTTCTGTGGGCAAAACCCATAACAATTTATTGGCTGTTTACATTCCTTTAAAAAACTCAACACTTATTCTACAGATGTGTCTTGACAGCAGCATTTTGGGCAGCAGCCAAGCAAGGATAAACACAGAGAGCTGGTGCTTATAGGGAAAGCACAAGAAATGGAGGAAGGAAGGAAAAAACTGCACATGCACATACAAAACCCAAAGGACTTTACAAGTAGATCAGGAAATGGGGAGAGTATTTAGAAACAAGTCTGTAGTCATTGAGCATTGGGAATGACTGTTCTCGGAGGAGC
Source organism: Corvus brachyrhynchos (assembly GCF_000691975.1). Taxonomy (NCBI): domain Eukaryota; kingdom Metazoa; phylum Chordata; class Aves; order Passeriformes; family Corvidae; genus Corvus; species Corvus brachyrhynchos. The sequence goes on along the minus strand of NW_008237919.1, from coordinate 4,694,521 downwards.
CATCACAGCACCAGGACATGAAAGGTATGACCACCCAGTGGGCAGGCAAGTGTGCCATGCGCTGTCCACACTGACCTGACATGGAAGCACAGGCCAGTGCTACAGGGCTTTGTTAGCATGGCACTGTGCTCATACTGAGAGGCAGCTGTGAGGAGAGCTCTCAGCCCAAACCTGGTTTATGTCTGACCAGGGGTAGTGGGAATGGTGGGTTTGTCAGCATCAGTGTATATGGACCTGGGTAAAATAGCTTGGCTGAGCCATGCACTCCCCAAGGGCCACACTGGTTGATGAATTGGATTAATTGGTAAAATCCTAGGATCTCCCAGAATACAATTATTTCATTATCAGTTAGAGGGAAGGTGTATTTGGACTTTCAAGGTCCAGAAAAATGTTAAAATTTCTCCAGAAATGAAAGCTTTTCCCATGCCCTTTTCTGAGAGCCATTTTCTGCTTTCCCACTACCTTAACTTCCTCCTGTCCCAGTTTTACTGCTAAATCCTAAACCAGCGCCACAACCTAGAGCTTCTTATGAACACCCTGACTCTTATGAACATTTTGTTTCCGAAATTAATCCCCAAGTTCTTCTCCAACAGCTGTGCCGCTCACCTTTGAAAAATTCCCAAATCCAAGCCCTTTCCCTTCTCACCTTTGCAATGATCTCCCTTAGAAACTTCTGCAAAAGTGATGGTTGTAGAGTAGTTCTCTAGCACCCAAAAGTGTCTGAATAGATACCCCAAATCAAGATTTGGTATGTATATGCAGACCTGATATCTGAAAATACCCACCAGTGTCACAGAACAGCCAGGTGAAGATACGTCTAGAAGAGAAACCAAAAGCTAGGACACTGTGTAAGTAGCTTAAATTTCAGAAGGGCCAAGCATCCAGTAAATTCCACTGAGACCAAGAGAATGATTGTCTGATTGTGGCTGTATTTAATACAAACTCCAGTAAGAGAGACAGACACAAAAAAAGTGAGATTGCACTGGCTTTGAATGCGAAAGCTGATTAAATGCAATTTCCTCAGTCGCTATCTGACGCTACTTTTCACTGTATCTACCGATTACTCATTCCTTCCGCATATCATGCTTGTGTTTGCCACGCTAAAGCACACAGCGTTATTCAAATAGCCCAGGTGCTGAAGCACGAGCCCATTGCATTTTGTTGGCCAGCTGCAGAAGAAAGAGATATTCTATGCTACATATATACAAGAGGTACTTTTTCTTATCCTTCTGTGTAAGGGAAAACAATGGACGATCTCCACCTTTTAGAAATAATTTCCATGCTTTCATTTAAGTCTTTCAGGCCCTTATCTGTCAGGAATAATAATTCTAATTCCTTGCATTACTGAACTGTTGCAGGTTGAAATCCATTACACGTGATGAACGGCTCCCATACCACTGTAAAACACTGATGACGAATACCCAGATATGTAGCTGGTTACCAAGTTACATAAGTTAAAAGTTACCAACTTGGTTTACAAAACCTACTTATCTGATTACTATAATCTGATGAAAATACAACTTAACCCCAAAATATTTTGCCTCTGGATATTTTAAGATCAGTGACTGATTTTACCTAGAGACCACATACAACTCCTGGTTGCTCTTTAGGTGCGCTATGGAGTGGAGTGTGACACAGTGAACTGCTGCTGGCAGAGGTTTACAGTCCCTGTAGTCTAAGCTATAAATTCAGCTGTGGTCTCACACTCCTGAGCTTTGCTTTTCCTAAAACCTTCTGCCTCAGCAATGCTCCCACTGCCACCACCCTTCCCTGCCCAGTGTGTGGCTGGTGTTCTGTTCTCTTTCTGGGAGTTGATGGAGGAGGCTCTGGTTAGATGCTACAAAGGCCTTGACTGTCCTCTTTTTCTTGAGATCAGAACTGGAATGTACCTCTTGCTGTTCACAAGAACATCACTACAGGTAAATCTAATCTTGCTGGTTTATCCCCCTCTATCTGTGTATCAGCTCAGAGTACAACCCTAATGGAAATCCAGTATTTCCACAGTCCTCAGCACTGTACCTCAAGCATAAGTAGGAGGTGTGCAGGGTGTGAGGAATGTATTAAAAGCACATATATTTGAATGCCTAAATGCCTGCATTTGCCAGCTTTGCCTCCCTGGCCTCCCTTGATAGTCAGTGCAGACAGAGCGTCTCCCCCAGCGGGCAAGTCAGAGCCTATATCCAAGGCTCCTCTCTGAGTCACCCCCAGAGGTGTTACCCTCATCCCCTGGCTCTCAAGGAGAAGAGGGAGACTTATTTCTCTGTGTAGGCATCCCAGTACAGTGCATATGCCTTGTCAGTGTCACTGTTTTCCATCTTCCCTGGATATTTTCTATTTTGATTCCTTACAGGAATAAAAAATAGTGAAAGAACTGCAGGTATTAAAAGCACTTGAACTAAACCCAGACTAGAGAAAGCAGGCCATTGCCACATTGGCTTAATGGAGAAACAAGCCCTGGCCAGGAATGTGTGACAACAATGTCTAAATCTGAAAGACGGGCTGGGATGATACACGGTAAAGCCAAACTTCCCAACTTCTAATGAGTCCTACAGCATGTATAGACCCATAAGTAAGCGTTCCATATATGGGAGGAAACTGGTTGTTTTCCAGCGCATCCTCAACTCTATGTAAACCAGGAGGTGAGCAACTAAAGTAAGATCCAAAATGAGATACCAGATAGTTCTTTCATCCAGTTTTAAATATATGAATACATAAATCAATGTGCATGTTTATGTGTCTGGCTCCAATTAATAAGCACCCGTCCTATGCCTCAGGCTTCCTGACAAGCATCAGAATTAATAATTTAATACATGGAAGAATGATAATCTTGTGGTTAAATAATTTGAAAGTTGGATCAGTTCTTGGCTCTGCCATAGATTTCCTGCGTGACCGTGGGCAAGTCACTTAATCTCCTTGGCTAAGTACCTCAAAGGTATGTAGGTGCCTGATCCCACCAGTTAGGCGCCACTGCTATCTTCAAAAAAGCATTGCTTAGCTGTTCCTTCAGTCGGTAGGTGTCTGATTTCTCTCAGTAGGCATAAACAGGGTTTGCTGATGTCATCCCACAAGTTATTGAGCCATTTTGAGGCTTTATTCAAGTTCAAGCTCCTGGGTGCCCACTGTGTCACAGCTGGAAAAGCTGGCTTTCAGCTCATGGGACCCCACGTGGAGGTGCAGAGGATCTGTCTGCCTAGCTGGAGAGAAGCAAGCAATTTTGGCTGGAGAAAACACTGCCTTTTTGCAAGGACTTTGGCTGTTAGAAGTCCTGTCTCAGCTGGGAATGTTTTTTCCCATCCATCCCTTGTCTGGACCCCTGCACATTCAGTTAGGTATCAGGGAATCTCAGTATAAGGGACATTATGGGAAGGACAGACAAGAAGGACAGAGGCCTTAGCCTGGGCCAGGGCAATGCACCCTCTGTGCCCCACAGGAGGGGAGCAGCCACGTCTGGGCAGTATCAGCCTGCCCATGGCAGCCCAACAGTGCCTCAAGGCTGTGTCTCTTGACTCACTGTCTCCTCTTTGCTGTGAGCATCCGTTGCCCTCCCTTCCCCTTTCTCCTGGTGCTGCTGACTTTCCAAGGGGGAAAGTTGATATTCATCACTACTACAAGTCCTCACAACAGTAGCAATGGTCAGTGCCCTGATGAGTCCCCAGGGAAGCTGGAGCTGTGATTTGAAACTCAGAGTAATTAAAAAAAAAGAATCCACCAAACATATTTGCCCTTGTGACAGACTGCACCAACTCAGTGATAGGATAAATGATGCATTCCTCCCATTTCCAGCTATTATCTGAGGGTGTGTGGGGCATCTTGGCATTCACTGGCCAGAGCTGTTGCTCAGAGGCCACTGCCCATCTTTTCAGAAGGACTTGGAAACCTGAGCAGCCCTGAGTAAACCCTGATGCGCTATGCAAAGGGCACAACCATAGGGAGTTACTTCCAGATTTTGCTGAACTTTCCTGTATTCCTTTGGAAGAAGAATGTTTTTAGACTCAGGAGCTTTAGACTTTGAGGACTGGATTTAAACAAGTCAGTCACGTTGTTCAGGTCTTTAGCATACCTTCTAAGCTCAGCCAGTTGTACTTGATCCAAAGAAAGAATAAGGAGAGAAATTTTACACAGCAGGAAAGGAGTAAACAGAAAATACAGCATCGAAATTAATTAAGTGGTTTAAGAAATTATTCCAGCTAAAAACTCACTCTGTTAGCTGTTTTAAGACATTGCAAACCAATCAAAATTATGTAGAAAATTAGATTTTCTATATGTGCTTTAATGGTTTCCATAAGAATGTGTAGCTGCTAAATTTCATGAATCATACATGAGAAAATTGAAGTTCTCTGAGCACAACTGAAAGGCACTGAGCTACCCAGGTAAGGAGATTTCAAGCTGATGAATGCTGTTCCCTGAGGTCAGTGTACTTGTGGATGTGAAAGGCTGTCTCTAGTGCACAGTGTCTCTATGTTGTGGGGGTAGCAGCTTCAGTGGAGGAAAAAGCAGGCCCTAGTGCTTATTTCTCCTTGTGCTGAAAACACAGAGTCTCTTTTTGTCTCTTTCACTGGCACAGCCGAATGGAGTGAGCCTGCTTGCTGCTGCTGCCCACAAGGAAGTGTTTCCAGCATGGGGGATGAAGACCTTTCCCAGGAAAGCTTTACCTGTCATTCCCCTGAAACAAAGCCTGTTCTCTCCCAGTAACAATAGGAACTTGATGGAACTTGGTGCTTCAGTCTTGTTTTGTTCCCTGTTGCGCAGCTGTAGCTTCTCCCTTCCTACAGAAGTGTACACAGGGAGGTAAAGAAGAACTACACAGCAAATCTCAGCTGGCCAGGACGGCAAAGCCCTCCCCAACCTTGCAGGTGAGGCTCTGCAAGATGTCCGCTGGGATCACAACTCCCTTGGCTCATGGGTAGATTCAATTAAGCTGGAATGAAAGCCAGCTCTACTGAATTCATTGCTGTAGCAGGTTGAGTTTGAAACCGGGCAGAAACACCAATTAAATGTAGTGGTTTTGGTTCAAAATATTCATTACTTACTTATTTTCCTTCTGTGAGATAAGAATTAGGAGAAAAGCAAAGCAGGCACAAACCTTAAACAGTTGCAGTACAATGAAAGAGCTTTATTACTAATAGAATTAAAAGTAAAGAGAAAATAACAAAACAAAATTAAAGCAAATCCCCCCCCCCTTTCCAGCACTTCTCTCCTTTTACCTAGCTCACACAAGGGATAACAGAACATGGGATGTTAGTCAGTGTTGCAGTTCTTGAAAAAAGTCTCTCTCTTATGCTTAAGGAAAAAA
>NW_008237919.1:4684801-4688376 GCF_000691975.1 Corvus brachyrhynchos | reverse complement strand
GGCCCCGGCCCGGCCGGGCGGGGCCCGGAGGTTGGAGCCCCCCACCTTCTAGCAGGCGAGCGCCGAGACAAAAGGGGAAGTCCTGCCTTTCTGTGCGGTTTAAATATGTAAATTGTGAGAAGCGTAATTGGTCTTAAAGACTGTCCATCAACTCAGGGTCAACCCAATACAATTGCAAAGTTCAATAAACCAGGGTTTGACAAATGAACTCTCCTGATACACATTACAGGAGACAAGTTAGTTTCAAGGTGTCTCCCATGCCTCCATATCGTCAAGGAGTGCAGCACGGCAAAAATGAAAATTTAGGATTGCCTTTGTGACTTTTAAAGTTACCCAGAAAGTGCTTGGGGTGCACAGACTGGGACATTACAATAACAAACAAACAAACAAAAAAGGCAGGAGATTCAATACTTAGAGATGAAAGCAATTGTTTTATACATCTGCTGTATGCATCCTCCAGAAGCAATCTCAGCCCCAGTCTGCTGTCATTATAGTCAGCAACTACCACAAATGCCTCCAGGCAGGATCAGGTCTTGTGCTGTCCTTCTGGGAAGGTTTATTTTTAATGGATAATGTGATGAATAGAGTATAAAAATGTTCTGGTTAACTCTTCATCCCTTCAGCCCAGTCATTATAGAGGTTGATTTTTTTGGACTCTTGATCTAGCATACTGGCATTATATGAATAATCAATTATTAATTAATTATTAATTAATAATGAATATATTCAATAAATAGTAGATGGAGGTTTAGCCAAGAAATTAATCTACCTATACGTGGAACACTGATCACAAAATGTCGTGGAAAAGCTCCTATGACAGCTTTTACACTACCCTGGGCTAAAGTGAAGGCTTTTCCTTTTACTGACTGGTAGAAATCAACTGTTTTCTTATGGCCCTGAGCCACCTGGTCTAGTGGAAAGTGCCCATGAACAGGGGTTGGAACTAGATGATCTTTAAGGTCACTTCCAACCCAAGCCATTCTATGATTCTATGATCATGCTTTATTGTTTAAAGAGTATTTTATAGCCACTGCTATCCATGCTGTGTTTTACAGGCACGTAAGCAAGAAACACTTTGTGAGCTTAGTCATTATTATACCTAATGATAAGCATTTAGAAATAGTTTATTAACATCTGGCAGTCATCAGCTTGTAATGAGAGTAATTTCAATATATCCATTACAGAAAATTACTTTTGGATGCTTAATGGACAGAAACAGTAGCATCCATAATTGAAGGATGTTTTTTTTTTAACATCATCATTCTACATATTCTACTTATTTTCCTTTTTTTAAAAAGTGAATTACTTTTTACTTCTGGTTGAGGACACACACTTTGCAAAGGAAATTAATGGAGGCTTCCTGTTTTGAGCCAAAGGAAGGAAAAAAAAATCAAACAGATATTTTAAATGGGTGTCATCAAAAATACACATAATGCTTTTCACATGTTCTTAATGAAGTGTACATTTGCTTTATCTAGATTTTGCTTGCAGTTATACCAGAGAGAAGCAAGGTGATTATATATTTGATATAGCTACTGCTTAATCCCTTTACACAGTTCTTTCAGCAGTTTGGATACTCAATTAACTTACAGGTCCTGTCAGTATTTACTCATGGGATGAAGAGCTGCAAAAAGATGCAACTTATTTTTTTCATATTTATCTCAAGAAGTCATCAGAGACCACTAGGCCAGTCAAAAACTATTAGTTAGTAAATCAGGAATATGGAAATCAGAAGACACCATCACTTTCTGCAAATAAACATGAAAAGGGAGAAGCTTAAAATAATGATCATGTATTTGTCAGTTTAGAAAAGGATAGTAGATGCAAGATCTCACATTGCATTTTTACAAATGTTCTTTCTCACGAGATTTTTTTTTCATCCTCTGTTTACTTGCAGTTTTAAAGGTCAGAAATGGAGTTGACTTCCCTGGAGTTTGATTTTGTATATTAATTCTCAATAGACATCACAGCTTTTTGCATAACATCAACATTACCATAGTTTATATGCAATTATTCTCACAGTAGGTTCTAGTTCATTAATTTTTGAGAAGCTAATACTGTCAACAAGACTTTGATTTTTTTTTAATGCTATCATTAGAAATAATCTTTTTACTTCCCTGTTTGTTATTTCTCCAGTGGCATATTTCACAGTAGTAACTCCTTCATTTCAGTTGCCCTGAGTTTTACCTGTGCTAGGATTGTACAAACTCAATTTCTCTTGGGCAGACATCCCACAGGATTTTACTTTTAGTATAATAGGGTTCAAGTATTTCACTGAAAAATCCAAGTTTTCTAGCATTTCAAGATCTTAAAGCAAAAAAATCCAAACAAACCCAAAACACATATATTGGGTACCTTCCTTAGGGCACACAGTCTCCCTCAGTTCCCTTTATCACCCTAGGAGGTAGCCAGCCACCCAGGTGTTCCCAGCTAGCTTCAGCAATGAGCACAGCTGAGATGAGCTCTGCTTGCTGTGAGCGGAGGTGAGGGTGATCAGCCTGTCTCAGGGCTAAATGGCTCGCTGAAGACTGCCTATCTGGCTCCCCAGTCATAGTGCAGGTATGAGCTCAGGCACCTGAGCTGGGGTGGAGTAAGTTGGCCACGGCATGTAAATCCTTTATTGATGAAAATAAATGTGTCATTCAACACAAAGCCAAACTTAGGTATATTCCCCCCGTTCTGCTACATTGTATGTTAGAATAAATTCTGGCCGCCAAATATCTATCATGTTCATGATGAAATTAGATTAGAAATTGCATGTTGGTCATTGGGTAATGCATAACACATATATTTTTGCTTAGCTTTCAGAGCACATGGCTTCAAGTTCTTCAAGATGTCCATGACACTGATGTCAAATCTTTTTAAATCACTGGAATATATCCTTGATCTTCCAAATCTGATTCAGATCTTTGAGAAGAAGCCCATGCAGGGCTTGACGGAGTAAAAGTCATGCTAGTTTTACCTACCTCTTTGTTGTACCTCTGTGAAATTGAGTGCTTGCAAAATTTCTTGAACACCTGGGTAGTCATCAAGGGACTTTTCCTTGTTTCAGAGCTTGACCAGGGATAATATTCCCTGCTGATGGCTTTTCATTACCAGTGTTCAAGTTCCTATTCAGTTTTTCTTTTGAGGGAAGGAAGAGAGGAGGGGGGAAGGGGAAGGAGGAAGAGGGGGAGAGAGAGAGAATGAAAGAAAGAGAAACTAAGTATTTTGATCATGGAAATATCCATTTTAGTTTATGTTTGCAGAAGGCTGAGTGCTGGGAGAACACTGGCCAGAAGCCACCAGGTTATCAAATTGCATCAAGGACACCCTGGAAGATGCCAAGTAGGGGAAATGAACTGTGTTAACTGTCTTGGTTTGAAAGACAGGTGTCTGCCAAGGAAGGCTGAAGCCTCCCTTGAAATGAAAAATGCAACCCCCTTCCCTCCAAATTGTTATAATTTTGAAATCAAGGGGCTTTCAGGCAAAGATGTGGGAAATAGGAATAACAGTTCTTTACTATTATATATATAACCAGTCAAACAAACAACAACAACTATGGCAGTAACAGCAAACACAAACCCAGTGCCAGC
>NW_008237919.1:4650298-4684675 GCF_000691975.1 Corvus brachyrhynchos | reverse complement strand
GCCTCACAACCCCGTGGGCAGCCAGTCCTGGTGTCCGCCCGGACCCTCGGGAACAGCAGGCTGGGACAGCGGGGATGAGCACAAATCCCGGATGGCAGACGAGGTGTATCCAAACAGGGAACCCCCCGGGGGTCGGGGCAGGCAGGGGGAGCACGGCTACAACGTAGCAAAGGCTCGAAGCAACGGCAGGGCAGGGCAGCCACAGCCCGGCTTCCAGTGGGGCAAGGAAGGTGGGCTTTGGGATCCCGGGGTTTCTCCCTGAGGCACCCGAGCAGATGGTGAAAAGGTCCCTCTTTTAGTAAGGTGGCGTGTTAGGGTCCCAGTGTAACAGCTGCTCCAGTGAGCAGGCCCCACTCACGGTAGAAGGAAGGCAGCCAAAAGCAGAAGCCTGCAGTGCTGACGAATTCCCTCCACTCTCCGTCCGAATGCGGAGAACCACAGCCCACAAGCCCAGGTGAAGGAGAGTAGCCCAGTTGGACCCCTCCCTCTGTGGCCAGGTCTTTTGTTTCTCCCAAGAACCCAGCAATTTGTCACCCCAGCAACATATATGGGAAAATTCCTCAGGAGAAAAAAGAAAACAGAAAGGGAACTCCCGAAACCCCAACATTAACTAAGTTCATGCCCCCTGTGACACCGTGTTCCTGATGGAATGAAGGTTTCTAGCTTGCCCAGTACTGATTAGAAAAAGACTAAGCCAGCGATTATGCTCTTTCCGTATAAAAAAAATCCTGTTTTCCTACCTCCTGGAATCAATAAGGAGTAGGTTATTTCATTGTATACCAACACACAGTTACTAACAGTGAAAATTAATGCTATTTTCTAGGTCATTTGTAGTAGCACATTTGGCTGTCTTGAGTGTTTGAATTATTTTTTCCTCCCTTCCTTACACAGAATTGTTTTACCCTCTTTTCTCCTGCACTGCTGTCTAAGTCATCAACTTTGCAGCATCACAGAAGTCAGTGCTGTAGGTTGATGATAGAAACTTTTGCTGAGCAGAACCCAGTGGAGTCATCCTGTGTGCACTTTCTTGGCTCTTGGAGCACAAAGTTTAACTTGCATAAAAGCTGCCACAAAAAATGCAGAGCTCATAGCTGTTGTTCTGGGCTTTCTTTGCCTGAGGTATTAATTTTTGTCAGATTATGTTACAATCCCAGTGCATGCTTTAACCTACTTGCACAAGGCTCACATATATAAATACACCCACCCCCTGTAGACCCTTTTGTATCATTCCATCACACACTTTTTACTGGAGATAAATCAGGTACTGAAGCTGGCTGAAGGGTCTTGTGATTTGATGCCAGAGAAGACATCCTCTTGGCTTTGGCACATGTATCAGAGGACTGCAGTAGTATTTTGGTGCTCTGTCAGAGCAGGCTCAGAGGAGCATGGAGAACTGGCTGATTTTCAGCAGCTCTTTGAGCTGCAGGTAGATCCATAGGGAGTCTGATATGCATTATTCTGCCAGAGTACTGTTAAATAAGGAACCATAATTAACTGCTTCAGTGCTGTCACAGAGATCTGACTGATGCTTATTTCTCAGTATCTATAGCTAAAAACCTTCTGGGCAGAGACAACAACATATGATTTCATGAATATTATTGGCTTATCATAGACTCACAAGACAAATAATAGTTTAATGCTGAAGAACAAAAGGTGGGTCAGCAAAAGCCTCATTACAGAGAGTCTTGCCCTAAAGCCCTGTGCATGTCTCCACTCTATTTTGAATTGCAGATACAGATAAATTAATAGTAAGGACGGAGCTTTTGTGGAACCTACAGTAATCCTGAAGATTTTGAACTGAAAACTAAAAAACTCAATCTGCAGCTGGAAGTGCTATCCCTGGGACACAGAGTCCTCCACTGCCAAGTGATTACCAGGAGCTCTGGCATGGCTCAGGGCTGTGCCATCTGAAAGCAAATCCTGGGAGAAGCACTGGCCAGGAACAGTGCCTAATGAGTGGTTTGTATACAACAGCCCTGGTGTGGGTAGTACAAGATTTTAGCAGCTTGGAAACACCATTTGGCTCCACCAGTCCAATTCCATGGACATCTACCGTGTCCCATGAATGCTACCATGCTGCAGGCAACCAGAGGGCAGCTGTTCATATAGAGCTGTCTGGATGGGATGGATTCCCTGAGTTTAGTGCCTCTGGGAATTTGATATTTTTTAATGTGTTTTTCCCTGTGAGAATCAGAAATGAATGTCAATGTGCAGCTAGCCCAGTTATTGGCACATGGGTCTGAGTTGCCACTGCTGTGCACTCCCAAAGGCTTTTCGCTTCAGAGCTCACTGGATGTTGAAATACTCCCTGTTCACAGCATATGAACCTTAATGCTGGAGAATATTTGCTTCTCTCCTCGCATTGAGGAGAATTCAGTGGCTTGTGCTGGATGCATCATTTCTGAGGCCAGGGCACTGTTTCCATGTCTGGCCAAAGGCTTTGTGCTCTGAGGACAAATGCTCTGCTTGCCTGTGTGCTTTCCACTGCCCTGGGGCCACACCATCTGGGTATTTCCTGAAGGATTTAACACCAGCCTGCAGTCAGGTAATGACTCCTGGTGCCATTTACCCCTATGGCATGTGCCTACTTGGAGCTGCATGCCACCACAGAGGATTTAAATTTGCCTGGAGCTGGACTATCTCAATGCAATGGAAACACTTCTCTATGTGGTGCTTCCTGCAGGTGTCAAATCATTGAAGGATGGAGATGACATAGGTAAATACTGCACCATGACAGCCATGACGAGGGGATGATGCCCAATCAGTACCTTTGTATTCTCTGTTTGGATTTACCTTTTTGCCAACAGATGATACTACATATTGTCATTTCTGCTGTCTGCTTTAAGAGAAAGAAATTATGTCATACTTCTTTGTGAAGCACACAGTTGGTGGCTGTGACAACACAGGAACGACCAAAAGCATCAGGTTTTAAAGACACTATTAGATTCCTTAAATATAGACCAGAAGAATCCACACATCTGTGTTCACTGGGGGTTGTCTGTTGAAGTTACCACCTAAATCACGAGCTTTTTAAGTGTTTTGGAGAATAAAAATTGGTATAACTTCCAGTGTCATCCATATTAATCAAGAGGATTAACCAGAGTCAAGACCGACTAAGGTGAAGGAGGTACTTTTCATGTGTCTTTTTATGATGTTCTTTAGACTTGGTTAGCTGGCATCAAGGTAGAAGATGAACATGTCAGCCTGGCAAGAAAAGAAAAGATAGTGCTACTTCTCTTTGAGATGTGAACTTCTTTTTTTATTTTCCATTAATGAGGACTTTTGTGCATTCTCTCCTTTCTTCTGTTTTTGGAAATAAGAATTTTAAAATGGCAAAGCAAAAGGAGTTAGTGGTAGAAAAGTTAAAAGACAAATGTATCATCTCTGGAAGAAATGGAGAAGGGTGCACAAGGAGGTGGGAAGGGACAGTCGGGACAGCTGACCCCAAACTGACCAAAGGAATATCCCAGACCATATGACACCAGCCTCAGCATACAGAGCTGGGGGAAGCTGAAGAAGTGGGGAATGTTTGGAGTGATGGCATTTGTCTTCACCAGTGATGGTTACCCATGATGTATCCCTGCCTTCGTGGGGATGGCTGAACACCTGCCGGCCCATGGGAAGCGGTGAATGAATCCTTTGCTTTGCATCTGTGCATGGCCTTTGCTTTTCCTATTAAACTGTCTTTATCTCAATCCATGAGCTTTCTCACTTTTACTCTTCTGATTTTCTGTCCATTCATGACCAGGCACTGAGTGAACAGTTGTGTGGGGCTTAGTTGCTGGCTGGGGTTAAATCATGACATATATCTACTGGAATAGAAAATGTTACCTGAAAAAATACTCTACTAAGTTATCCCCTGGTTCCAAAAATGCTGAAAAGCTCTCAGGATGCTCTCTGTTACTGATTTTAAGAAAATACTCCTATTATCACCTATAATCAAAGCAAAACAGCCAGAAAAGCTCTTAAACGCCAGCAACAGTCACAAGAAGGCAGGGCAGGGATACACAGCACTTCATTCTATCCACACCTTTACTATCACAGATGATCACATCACTGCTATGAAATTAGAAAGTTCCAATTCAAAAGACAGTTATAATACTTTGAGTAACATTAATACATTTATTTGTCATTTACTTTTCATTCATAAAAAGGACAAAGCACAGTCCTGTTCTACTTATTTGAAAAAAAAAAAAAGATAAAAAGTAACTAAAAAACCAGTTCAATATTCATCAGTATCAAATAATAGCAATATCAATTTTCCTGAAATATAAAGAAACACCAAGTATGTCTATCTATATAAACTTTAATTATGAACCTTGCATTTTAAAGCAGATGATACATTAGTTAGTTTTTCTTGACAACAATTTGAAACTGAAGGTCCCAGTCAAATTTACACAATTATGTGAAACAGAAAATTCTCCAGCTATCTGATCAGTATGTGACACCTACCTCATCCGTGTTGCTGATTTAAAAAAAGAGAAGTGGCGTTCCATCCCAGGTCACTTCCATGCAAAAATGAAACTGTTTTGCTTCTTACACCATGTATTAGAAAAGTAAAAGGCAATCATGCATTTGGCAAAAGATGTAGTTGTGGTTGTATAATTATATAAAAATGACTCATACTGCAAAAGAACAAAACCAAATGAAACACAATAAAACACATTTTTTTTTACAGAAGGCTTACAGTTACATATTAGTTTCTTATGTATGAAGACAGCTCATTTCTCTTTCAAATAATTATACAATTTATGAAACTCAGCAGTGTTTGACACTTTGACCTTCCTCTATAGGGGAGTTATCACTTCTGCCTATTTAAAAAATTTTCATCTTGTAACAAATAGTTAAAATTAAACTAAAACAGTATTATTGATATTTATTAATGAAGACTCTACACTTTTACATGTAAATATATAGTACAAAATTATACAAATAAAAGAAAAGGGTGTAAATTATTAATAGACCTATCCTTGCTTCATGTAAATATTATTACGGACCTCTACAGTATCAGTTCTAAAAAGATAAAATCTATTTCTAAGTAGCTAGCAAGGTTGTGCTAATAAAATATGATTCAAAGCTTATAATTCTTGAAGCATCAGACATTGCACTATTACTTGAGCCAGCTGATTCAACATCACTGTGTTTCTTCATCATTCACACTCAAACTAATTCCCAGCATACCATGGAAAATGAAAGGAATGTGCATTTCTTTAACAACTTAAAAAAACCCAAACAAACCAACAAAGAAACCCAGCACTGAAACACTCTAGACACAGTCAGAACAAAAACATTATCTCTAATAGAGTTCCCATTTTTCAAAGGCCATAGTAAACATGTAGCTTTGACTAACAGTTGGGATCTGACTTTCACGTACTAACACACAGTTGGATCATTCAGTACTCTATCAAATAGAGAAATGGTCTCAGAACTTTAAAACTCTTATTTACAACACTATGAACATTAGAATAATATCAAGTTCTTGAAAAAGCATATAGTTCTCCCAAATGTACGCCTTCAATACAGGAAGGTAACACCTGGCGTCTGCAGCATAAAAATGTAAATATAATATTTTTTTACTGTGCTACTCTGCTTTTGCCATTTATTGTATACCTTTTTCCTTTTTTTATATTTTAAATCTTTTCACTTTAAAAAATAACTTATGTTTCCTACCTTTTCATGGTCCACTTGGCTGATCTTAGCATGGACTTCATCTCCAAACTCCTACATGTTATATTGCTACCTTCATAATAACAATAGGAATAAGACTAAACCAAAACCAATACATTACGCTGCTTCCCTGAAAGCTGACATTCGACTCCCAAAATCAGTAACAATTACTGTAACAGAATTTTTCAACAGAATTCTTTTAAGAAAAGAATATAAGAAATCTCGCACCAGTGAAGCACAGGTAAATTACTTTAAGCTGAGCATGCTATCCATGTCTCGGGTGTTATGAACATATTTAAAATAAAAAATCCTTATCACTGACTTTTATTTCAATTCTTTCAGATTCTATCCAGTAACCTCAAGAAATATAGCTGTAAATAATGAAATGTTTTTGCTTTGACTGTCTCTCTAAAAACCAGTAATCCCAATAAATGATGACGGGGCTATTCAAAAATATGCAGTACACAAAACATATAGGATAGTACAGACAGACGTAGTACTCTTACATTTATCACATACAATCAACATTTCAATCTCTATTATATTTCACAATTTGTTATTCAAGTTAAAGCACCTACGTATGGTGATTTTACTTTCACTGTACAGCCTATGTTATTGGGTTTTAACACTGTAACTTGCCCCACTGGACCGAATCATGCAACTGTCACAGATCAGCATAAGTGTTTTATAAGGCATATTGGAACAAGTTAAAAATATTTCTTAGCCGCTCAAAAGTTGATTTACTTCATGAAGGAGTTCCTGGATGCCTCAGTCCTCTTAAAGTTCATAGGAAATCGGTAGGGTAATTCTTTTTAAAGTGTAATTTATTTGGCTTAGGATGGTGCCACAGGAATCAAAAAGAATCGTGGTCCTCATCTTCAAAGGGAGTCCTTTGTGTTAGGTGGAGGACAAGGTGAATCCAGCTACATTCAGAATCCCGAGCAAGCAAGGACACCCAGGGCAGGCACCACTAGGACCAGGAGCAGAGTCGGTACTCCAACAGCGGCACCTGTGCATCAAACAGACAACAACACAGTATTGGTCTTACTTGGTCTTACTTCAGCTCTACTTGCAGTGGGGGGAATAATCCTGAAGTCCACAGAGTATGGAGGCTGGAAACCAGCTGGCCGATCTCAGCACAGCCCCTACCTGTATGGATAATCTGAAATGGACAAAGAGACTTGCTACAGCACAGCGGAGGACTCACTCTTTTGTTCTGCAAGAGCTGCATGTTTATGCAGCATGTTTATACAAGAAAAAAGGCCATTCAGGACACATCAGTGTATTTTGATTTGGCCAGTCCGACAAGCCAGGAGGTTATTATACCAGGAGGCAAAAGGTCAAAATAAATATTTAAGCATGTGAAAACAAAATTAATGGAGTCTTTGAAATGTGACAAAGCAAAGAGACACCTTTGGAAATGTTAATGCTCACACGAACAGCAATAATCTGAGAGATGTCAAAGAGCCTGGTCCGTTTGTTTACCTGCCAGATTACAAAGTCCAGATGGCTGACTTCTAGCAGTGTGGCATTTATGTCTGTTAAAGTCACAAGAGTCTTTCTTAAACAAATATTTTAAGACATAAAATCTTAATCTATGGTTTAGAAACTTTACATGACTCGCTCTGGCAAAGAGAAATAAGAATTGCTATTGTTAAGTGGTTTGTGTTGCTATGGTTCAGCTCCCTGTTAAGAAGCATCTATATGAGAAAATAGCCCAGCCAAACTGTGCCTGGCTGTCAGTCTTGGAGATGGGCCAAAGGAGCCTGAGAACTGGCTATTCTTTCATCTGAGAGAGGGCTTGTCTCTATCAGGATGGTAGATGGGCAGTGCAGGACCCAGCTTAACCGCTCATCTTGCTGTTGAACACAGACTGAGGACAGAAGTGCTTGCAGCTGGTGGTGACAGTCCTGAGGCGCTGCTGGAACAAGCCCACTGGACAGCTCTCCAGAAAATGCTGGGTGAAGAAAAACCACACTGAGAAGGTAATACACAAACCGAACAGCAGAGATTTCAGCAGGCCTAAAAACAAGCACAGCACGACAAACTGGAAGTATGGGGGTATATTTATCTGGGTTTTTCAGTGATTTATGAGGCACATTAATCAAACAAAGATAAGTTTCTATCCCTAAGTATCAAAGTAGTGGTTCTTAATGAATGAACAGCCATAGGAAAAAAAATTAAATTCAGGTTTTGTGTTTAAGAATATCCACAGAAAATATATTCTGCTTTTGCCAGACCAGGATAATGCAGTTGGAAAGACACACATATTTTGAACACTTCTAATGGAGGAAAACGAGACAAAAAGGTTGCTGAGTGAAGTTGAAGAATGAGCAAGTATGAGGAAACTTGTATTGGCATGTTGCTATTCTACAAGGGAAAGGACTAATAAATCTTCCTGAGATGTGCTTGCTGGCTCCAGACTCAACAGGTAGCAATTCACCTCATTATAGTGGTTCCTTACAAGGTTTAGGCACTGCTGCAGAGATGTATTTACCAGCTTTCTTAAATAAAGCAAGTCCTACCCTTAGACAGCACATTAACAGAACATTAGCGGGATAAATGCACATTAAACAGATAATCTTTTTCTTTCTTGTTAGATTACTGACCTACATGTAAGGATCCATACTTTACAGGAAACACTGCTGGCCACTGCATGACAGCCAGTACACTCCCGTGGCTCACAAATGAAAGTTAATAGAAGTTTTGTCTAAGAACACACTACAAGATTAATTCTGTGCAGTAATGCAATTGTGATCTGTCAGTTTTAACAACCTCTAAAAACTAGAGAAATGCCAGATAAAGACTTAATAGATGTGTACAAATAAACATGTGGATGTAAATTAAAAGAGAAGGATTATTAAGCTTCCTCTGAAGTCTGGCCAGGTATGAGCTGGATATATGCAGTTCCTAAAGATTCTTTCTCTCCTCAGTGTTATAACGTGTGATCTCTCCTCTCAACCAGCATTTTGTGGATCCAGTGTGCAAGTAATTGCAAACTAAAGCCATCAAAGTCAGTGTCAAAACCAAATCAGCATCACACTACCTAACTACTACTCTAACGCACCACATGTGAACTTACTATCAAGAGTCCTCATTTCTTTCAAATAAACAAAACACATGCCTTAAATTTGGCATTTGGCAAGGGGGTCCACTTGAAACCTTGTGATACAACCGGAGATTCTCCCTTATTCCTTTTTATCCTTACTCTTGCCCATCCATACCTTTTTCCAATCCCTGCCTCCATGTACATAATTTTAGGTTGATTTTAGTTTTAGATTGAATGATTTCAGATTTTAGTCTGATTTCTCTGTGTGTTTTGTCCATCTAGTAAGTAGAAGAGTGAACCTTGCAAACAAACTTTGTTTTGCTTTCATTTTTATATTAAATCTGCTTTTGCTGATACCTTTGCTGGTGATTCTTTGAACAACCTAAAAACTCATTCATGACAGTCTACCTTTGTGTCTGTTTTGCAAAACAAATTTGTTTTTTTCTGAACCAAACTCCTACCCATTTTCCTGTAAATAATACTCTCCTTTTGGTCCAGGATCCAAGGACCTATATTCCAAGAAGGCTGTCTGGTTTTTATCCCTTCTTTTTACTGTAAGAAAGGTTAATTGCAAAGCCTTCTCATATTCTGTTTCTCCTTGCTTCTGTTTCCCTTTGCTTCTAACTAAGCTTGTCCACTTCAGTGGGAAAAAAAATAGGCCACCTCAAAAAAAAGAAGGTATTTTTGCCTGTTTGAGTCATCAGTTTCTTTATCAACTACTAGGCTTCATTTGTATCTGCTTTCTCAGTGTTTTCATATTTACTCAGAACAGAAAAACAGATATGGGAGAAATCTAATTTCTTCAGGTTAAACTAAACTGCATAAAAGAAAGAGGTGGGCTTGTTGTTCTTTCAACTGGCTATTGAAAAGAAATTCCTCTTGTCCCAGCTGGGAATACTGTCTTCATGAAAGACTACTGCAAAAGAAGTAGGTAGCATCAGCTGACATGATTTAAATTCTGTTATCCCTATTCATGGTAAATGGAAAATAACTGAACTAATTATAATATACTTATCTTGCATCACTGGCATCATTACTAAATCATGCATCCAACTTTCCCTTGTCTAGGAAACCTTTGTTTGTGCACGAGGAAATTCTCCTCTTGCCTGTGCCATAAACATTTCAAGAAAGGCGCTATGGAGTGATTCACAACTCTGTGATTTACTGGTTTTGCAGCAGAGTAGATGCATGGGATGGAAACAAAGTTGTCTGTCCATCTGCTCATGCTTTGTGCTGTGCTAAGGTTTGCTGTGCATCTGTGGAACGGCTTCAACTATCCTAAGAAAAACGTACTTGAATTGCTGCTGACGGTCTGGGTGGTTTCTCCACCCCACCGTGTAAGTTTGCCTTCTCCTAGTTGAAAATTCAGACCCAAGGAAACATTTTGTTTTGTTCTGGCAGTAGCACCTGGCACATTGGCATTGTCAGCAGGCAGCAGCCATGGCTTCTTTTTCATTGACTCTAGCCCTGGCACAGACCTGGGCTGCCAAAATGAAAAGATGACCTGGACTCTGAGAAAAATCAGAAAATTTTCAGTCGGTGTGTTATTACTTAGCTGTCAACAAACATAGGTTATTTCTCGAATACCCCTTTCCCTTCACATATATTAATAATCATTACAGATTCTTTTGCATGGAGAGCAAAGTAGAAGACCACTGGTAATATTCTTTTTGTAAAATGTACTCTTTTAAAGCTGTGTATACAACAAATAATAACATGAGGTGGTTCTCCTGTGACCTAGGCAGTGGATCTTCTTTGGCCAGCTGGCACGTCTGGGAATTTCTGAGTGAGGATTCTACTCCTCTTTGTTCAAGAAAATAGGGATTTGTGAATTTTTCTTACAAATAAATTCACCCCAAGTATATACCAGATGTGTCACTCTTTTTGACTTGCAAATAATCCACATTTAAAAAACCACATGGTGCAATAGGCAAATAGCAGAAACTCTCTGGGTGCAAAAGGGTGGCACAGCCTCCCTCCCTCTGCTCCCTGAGTACTGCAGCACCGCAAGGAACCATTAGTGGGAATAAGCAGCACCCAGGGCTGGAGAGCAACATGGAAAATATGCAGACAATGAAAATAATGGACTGAGAAGCAGCAAAGAAAATAAATTAGTCCAACAGGCCAGATCAGCTTCAATTTGGCCTTGCTCTTTAGCAAGGCAGAAAAAAATCTCAGATCGGGCATTAAAGTCACTGCAGAAAGGAAGAAAGGAAACGGGGGTTATCACAGGATAATGAAGACTAAGAAAACATAAATAGATCTGAAAATATTTCCACTATCTGTCTAACCTTTGAGTTTGAATAGAAGAAAAAGAGAAAAAATGGAAATGAATGAGAATATGGCTTTTCAAGAAAATGCTTGTTCTATCACTGAGTATGTTACAATGCATGGAATTGTCACCTTATTCAATCAAACTAAGGCCTGGAAGGAGGCAATACCAATAAATTAAATGTGATGATGAAGGAAAATCAAGAAAAATACCAGAGAACAAAATGTGTTAATTTAAGCATATGTATATACCAGGTTAGAGGGTATTCTGAGTATTTTCTACTTAATTTTTGAGTCATGAGGCAACAGCAAATGCATTTTGAAAATCACTCTTCTTTTAGAGGAGAGCTCTTTCGAAAATGTACTTTTAATTCAGTAGAAGTTTTTTGCTCGATTCTTGCACCAGATGCATAAGAAGTTCCAAGGTGCGTAACAAATGACTGTCACGCCAGCTAGACAGAGACTGTTTTCTTCAGCACTACTTACAATTTTTACCAGTGTTTTCCTCCTCTTACTACTACAACAATCTTTGTAACAGATGGACATTTTCAAATCACAATCAAAAGATTTTGATTATACCACATGAAAAGCGAACAATCACCTGACTTACTGGATATTGATATGTGCAATAAACATTTTTCTCCTTTCAAACAGTAATTGAAAAAATTAAAAGATGAAATAATTAAAAGGATTGTGTAAATTAGTACAGGCAAAAATTACGGATTTTCCTTTGAAAGAGCTGTACTTCAAAGTAAATACTATTTCAGGATCCTAAAACATGCCTGTGGCAAATGGAATTCATATGTGTATATATGTGTGCAGTGAACACAGACAAACTGTAATTCTGTTCTCTTGCTATAAGCATATACAATACATAAATTATTCTTTTTCCATATCACTATTTAAACTGAGACATTAACCTGATTTCACATGTGAAGCTGAAGGTGTACGGTATTTTCCTTTCTTCCTCAGTATTTATCCATATGTGAAGAGTAACCCTCCCCTCTCTCCCACTCTGGATGAAATTTTAAAATTCGAGAGCTTGATTCTATTTTTCCTTACTCTGGCATAAAGCAACTGCACTGAGGCCAGTGCAGTTACAAAAGTGAAGCAAAAAAGGAATCAAGCACCATATGGTTTTAGTTCCTACTGATTGCAAGATTGTTTTGATTACGCTAATATTAGTAATATGACAAAGCACTGCAATCAAAAAACCACGCAAGAGACCAAAAAAAAAAAATCTCAGCGTTTATTATATTTCAAAGGAAACAGATAAGCCTGTAATTAACTGTTGAAAAAGACTCCATTGGTTAAACAAGTTGTTCAAACCTTCATCTGGTTGTGGTAACTCAAGAATGAACTTTAAATTGTGTAGCTCATTAATTTACTATAACGGGCTTGAAAAATATCCCCAAGCTCTTTACTGTACAACAGGCACTGACCAATAAATTACAACAGTTCATGGTTGTATTTTACACTGGTTATAGCTGTATGCTGGAATGCAGCTAGGCACATATACAGAGAGTGATTTTATGATAAGGACTTTTATTTAAAGATGTTCACTAAAAAGAAATGCATACGAGATAGCTGTGTGTGGTAACCTTCTTTTATATCACTGTCAACTAAAATAGTGTATCCTGTTGGAAGCTGACTGGTTATATGAGAGCAAAGTAGATGCAGGATGTTTGCTTCCCCCTTTTGCAGGTGACTGGGTTTTCTGTGAGAAGGAAGAAGATGAGGAAAACAAAAAGGAAGTTTTTTCCTTAAAGAAGGAACTGAGATAGAAAGAAAATCTATTTCTAGTTTCTTTTCCATTTGACTTTCAAATGTAATTACATTAGTTAAAACATGCTAAAATTTTAATTCCTATGTTAAGACCTCAAGGCCAGTTAGTGTTCCTGAACCTGAAATACAGGCTAAAAGACGACTTCTGGTGTCCTGCCCGGCCTCCACCTGCCTATCCAGAAGGCCTCAGGTCCCCTGTATATCATGTAATGCCTGTCAGAATTGTGTGGATGTCCCTGGTAACCTGGGGCATCTCAAATGCTACAGGCTTTGTTTAACATTCTGAATTACACCCTAGATGACAACTGATTATAATGGAAGCTTAGACACCTAACCCAGCCATATTACGTAGATTACTTTGGTTTTGATACCCAGTGAACAGCAGGAAAACACCCATCTGGATGACACACTGGCATAGACACTCCTTGTTTAAGATCTGGCCATTCCTGGTCAGCATACAGGCTATTCGGAATCTCTACCCTAGCTGCTCAATTCTCCCCATGTGCTTCTGCAAGAAATTAGGTAGGTTTGCAAACTCTGGAATCAGATGTCTAAAGGTTATGTAAGGCAATATTCCTCTCTGAATTTGGCAAGATGTCTTACATTTTGCTTTAGCTATTGTTTACATCTTTGTGTAAATATGTAACTTCCATTTTGGTCAATCAAGCACCAAAATATGCATTCCTATTAAACTACATCTTCTTTGCAATTCTCTGAGAAAAAACGTAACTAAAAAAAAAGAAAAAATTCACTCCTCTATCATTCTTTTGGGGCAATTATTCTAAACCCTGATGCATTACTGGAAAATTTCCTTAAGAATAAAAATTAGCAGACATAATTTGCCATGCAGAGGTGTTAAAACTACTGCTGTTCTGCTGTTTGGAAAAGCAGCCTAGAAATAACCTGAAAATCTTGCCCAATTTGCTGTATACTATGTATTCCAAAGAGATTACCTTGCCTTTTGTCTCTTTTTCAACCTTTCCTAAACCGAATACAGGGAATGCTGCCTCTGTCTAGGTCACCAGAGGCCCAGTCCATCTCTCTAGCTGGTGTATGGTAGAATTTATGGATGAGAACTTGTCTGCAGTGTGGAAGACAGTTCAATACAAAACTCTGCAAACTAGCATGTGTAGGGTGCTAACTCTGCCAGTGGTGCTAATTCTGTACAGGCATGCTTGGGACAGGTCATACTGGCAAGACTCATTGGCTTGGGCTTAACATTGTACTGACACAATGTGTTCAGGCTGGGAAGTAATCTACCTGCTATGACCTAAAGGGTCTTTGCACCACACCAGTGGCAGGTTTTAATGCATGTTTGTATCAAAGATACCCAGAACATGTCCTGAATATAGCGGTTGCCTCAACATTTTTGCGGCTTATAAAATAAGCTATATTATGGTACACTGATTGCCCCAGTGTATGATAACATAACACAATATATTACAGCTTTTTTAAAGTGGTTGACTTACTACCCCAAAATAATCTCATAGAACATGATACACACAATTAACATGTATGCTAAATGGATTAAGAATTCAGTCACCAGCAGATTTCAAAACACAATTATTGAAGAATGGTCACTGGATTTTTACTGTAATTCCAGGCTGAACAGCTGTATACTGAATGTAATCCAAATATTTTTATCAAAAGCAGCAGAAGTAAACACCTAAGGAACCAAAAGGGCAAATAGAGACAACAACACATTCATGTAAAAATTCCAACAGCACAGGGACTTGAGCCATACAAACCAACTGTGCTTTGTCATAGTCACAGGCAAAATTAAACACAAAGTTAAAAAGAGACATGACACTGTGGTGGGACTCAGATAAGGATGAGACACTGTATTCTGGAAAGCAAGGATTCCAGGAAGGATTTAGAGATAATGTTTGACAAACAAGATGAATACCATTTCATATCCCCATGCAAGGTAATAAATGCCTAATGAAAGCCTTTCATGAATAATGGAAGAAGTTTAGTGTGGGGACGCAAGACTATCTGCAGACAGCTGAATTGAAGCAGTGCACATATAGTGTCTACAGTCCTAAAGAAAATCTGACATGCTGGAGAAGTGAAGAAAAGAGCTGATGAAATTATTTAAGACCTGAAGAAAATGTAATCATGGAAAATTCAAGGCACGCAGTAGTTTTAACACTTGATTAGTCACTTGGCTAGTATATATACATTTCTTAATGGGAAGAATGTATTAGACACATAAAGACTCTTTAATCTGACAAAACCTATGAAAGGAAACAATGCCCAGACCCTAAAGCCAGATAAACATAGAGAATAAAATTAGGCAAAAAAATGTCAGCAGTGCAGGTGATTCATCATTGGGACAAATTACACACAACATACAAACTTCATACAAACCTAAAAATGGTGATACCCATGAGTTCACACCAGGTGATATAAACTATGCATATTATAGAAAATCTGTGGATGGGAAGTCCACTCCTTTAGGAATGGGCAGCTTCCCTCACAGTACAAATAATATGGCAAAAGCATTGTTCTTTTTTAAAAGCCACAATAATGGTTGCATTGCTTCTGTGACAAGAATATTGTTGACATTTAATCCTTTCTATTCCCCAAGTTAATTTTTTAAATTAAAAAGGCAAGAACACAATGCAAGTGTCTGAATTGCAATCTTGCAAAGACGCTATCCAAGTCCTTGATATCAATTCATATGTTTTATTTCATACCAAATTGTGCCAAGACACTACTTAAAATAAAAAACTAGCAGGAAAGAGATGTGCAGACCATATTCATATCTGAACTTGTATTTATAGTCAACACTGAGCACAATTTGAATTATCCTAAGCCATGGTCCCCTCTCTTCTTTACCAATCATCCAGACCACTCTGAACTAGAGCATGTGGAGTTCTCATTGCTTATTTATTATTTTTGTGCCACAAATCCCCTTTTCACTGAGAAGTGGAACTTCCCCAGCAAGTGGTCTGTGGATCACTGTGGACCACTTCTTTTCCCTATTACATTCCTTTTAGCAACAGTTGACAAAGGAATGAGATAGAGGCAAAAGGTACTAGGAACTATGGGGTTATTGCAAGCTGATACCTAGATTCTGAGGCCTGCACCATGCAGTTATGCTTGTAGGACACTACTAGCAGTGGCAGCCTAACTGGGGGCACCAGTAGCAGCAGTCTGAATTATCCTAAGCCATGGTCCCCTCTCTTCTTTACCAATCATCCAGACCACTCTGAACTAGAGCATGTGGAGTTTCTCATTGCTTATTTATTATTTTTGTGCCACAAATCCCCTTTTCACTGAGAAGTGGAACTTCCCCAGCAAGTGGTCTGTGGATCACTGTGGACCACTTCTTTTCCCTATTACATTCCTTTTAGCAACAGTTGACAAAGGAATGAGATAGAGGCAAAAGGTACTAGGAACTATGGGGTTATTGCAAGCTGATACCTAGATTCTGAGGCCTGCACCATGCAGTTATGCTTGTAGGACACTACTAGCAGTGGCAGCCTAACTGGGGGCACCAGTAGCAGCAGTCTGATATTTGGAAGATTGGCAGTGCTTCCAGGATTGAGCTGGACTGCTATTGAAGTGTCCTGTGTGCGCTGTGAGTCCTCAGAAATGTTTCAAGATAAATTCTTATTCTCAGTGCAGTCACTGCTGAAGGGCTACCTTTCCACCTTTGGATGTGCCCATCTCTCAATAGCATACAAGAGGAAAACACTCAGTCCAAGATTTCCATGGAGTCTGGCAAAGAAGAAGGGAAGTTATCTGCTCACCTGAAATTTTTATTTGGGCTACTTCTCCATCTCCTCCTTCACTGTGTGCTCGGACCTCAACAACATATTCACCATCACTGGGGACTGGGACCTCTATCATGTGCTTTCCAGTAGAAAACAGCTTGCCTTCATGTTGTCCATCTGGCCTATAAAGTACCTAGGAAAGTCACAGTAAATATAGTTATTGAAATGTTATATTTCCACAAAGATACATTTATAGATATACAGTGTGTCAACAAAAAAGTATTAGGTTTTTATTCATATGAAATCTCTGTGTGTGTGTGTGTATATATATATGTATCTCAAAACCTAGAGAATCTAGACAGGATGTTTCCTCATTTTCTGTTACAAAATTATGCCACCTTTTGAAAAATAATTTCAGTGCTTACATTCAAAGTAAGTAATTAAGTGATGGAGAATAATAATGAAGGGTGGCAGAGAGCATCAAATAAAAATATGAGAACTCAGCTGGGTTTTCTGACATAAAACTTATAACCATTTTCATAAATGAAACAACAATCAATTTTATTATTAACTCTCAGTGATGCTAAACTATTGCAAATGGGATGGTATATGTCTTGTGGGACCTTTAGAAATGATCCCGTTTCTTTCTGAAATAATCTCTGTGTAACCCTGTTAGCAATTCCCAGCAAGGAGTTCAACTCCTCAATCAAATTTGCGAACGTAGACCATGATACTAATTTTCTTACTGTCAAGCAAGCTGCAAAATTAAACAGGAATTAATATCTGAAGTTTTCCATATGCCTAAATTCAGTATATACACTTGCTGTGGTAACAGAGTTAACTGCAGCTAATGATGGTAGAGGTCCCTTCCCTTCCTCTACCTTCCCAGACTTTAAAAACTCATGTTCCAGGAACTGTAGCCACTATGAAGATGGGAAAGGAAAACTGGAACAATGCATACTGATGTAAGGAAAAAGTAGAAAATGTACAGCTTTTCTGTGCATTATTTTAAGCCAACAGACAATAAATGTGATCATATGGGAAATGAGGTTGTTGCAGTCACTTCTATGAACATTTCCATAATATGGTGTACCACCCAAATGAATTTCAGTGCCCCAGTGTTTTCTCATCATATGGACTAAGCCCACTGGCTTTGCCCTAGGCCTACTGGATGGTTGTGTATGCTGAGCATGATACCTTCCTCTTCAGCATTCATGTATGTTTAAGTCCAATTATGTACAAAGATCCAACACTGTCTATAAAATGCACTACATGAAGCATACATAAAGATAAAAAATATTTTCAGATATCATACTTTGTATCCTTCAACGGCAGACTCGTTTGACATTGCCTTCACGTGATCCCAGGTGATGATGTACCTTGAACCAGATCTTACAGAACTGATAATTCTTGGACGTTGGCTTGGAGCTGAAAAGCAGTATATGTATAATGTACACATAAATGAGATTTCATAAATGTTCAATGATGTTTTTATTAAGACATATAAAAACGTAAAAATGGAAATTAGGCTGACATACATATGATCAAGGGATAGTCTCCTTCCTGGAATCATCTGCTACAGTTCCAGCCAGGCAGTTTTGGATGGCTTTGTGCAGTGGCTGCGTTGTGGGTCTGCCTTTCTCTGTTGCCAGAATGGAAGTGGCCAACATTACCCTTCACTGTGTTGCAGACCATGTGTGTTTGCTGGCATGCAACTACCTTCAGAACCTCCCAGAAATGTGGCATAAGTCATATTTATTCATTGAGATCAAATATTTAATTAACCATTTACAGGCATTTCTACATCATTTAACTCAGTTCAGCAGAAATAGAAGTACCCTACTGCAGAAACCATTAATTATAATTTACACAATAAGCTTATAAAATGGACCCTTATTCAACACAAATGAACCCTGCAGGTGCCAAGTTGCACAATACACTATTTGCTGACAGAAATCCTCAAATCGGCTGTATGTATTTGTAGCCCAGGCAACTGTGTTTTAAACACACAAGATGTGTTTCTTACATTGCTCAGTCAATGCTAGTGCTAGGTATCCTCATTAAGTCACGAGCAATATTCAAAAGCCTGTTATGGTATGTAAATTCTAGGGTGAGATTCAGATCACCTGCTTCTCAAGGTTGCCTGATCCTGCTGTTAATGAAAATGGCAGTTTGGTCACATTTTAATCATCAGAATCCTTCTTGCTATTGACTAAACAGAAAGGCAGTGTATAGATGCCTACCTAAGTAATAGCTGGTCTCAACTGCTCCTCATTTAGAATATCATGTCCACCTTTGGGATTCCCAGTATTTGAACAACACTACAGAGGGCTACCAACCTGGTGGGGAGCTGGAGCAATTGATTTGTGAAGGAAGGGTGAAAGAGCTGCACTTGTTCACCCTGGAGGAGAGACAGTTTTGGAGGGGACCTAAGAATCCCCTGTCCTAGCAGGGGGCTTATCAAGAAGGATCCAGGCTCTTGGATGGCATGGCAGGAGGACCAGTACCAAAAATGCACAATACTGATCAAGAATCTCAGACCAGATGCTCAGAGTAAGTCAGGGAGTGGAATGGGTTTCTCAAAGAGTTTGTGCAGTCTTTACCTCTTCAGGTTTTCAAGATTCAGCTGGATAAATCCCTGAACAATCTGATCTGATCTTATATATATATCAGCTATAATCTCAGCCTCTCTTCTGCCTTTTGTAAGATATCCACATAATACATGGCAACAAAAGAGGAGAAGGAGAATTTTAGCAGAAATTTTCAGACAAAGATGCAATACCACATGAACAGAGAACATTCAGTGTATGTGAATGAGAAGCCATGTTTGAAAACACGATGGACATGATTATACTTAACCTAATGCTCCATTTACTTACGCGCTTTCCTGGTAACAATATCAATGGTGTTGCTGGGAGGTCCATAGCCTGCACTGTTGAAGGCAGAAACATCTACATGGTAGCGAGTGTTAGGCTTCAGGTTTTCCAGTTTGGTTGAATACTCTTGATTGCTCACCTGTACCCGCTGTGCAGCTGCTTCTTTATCATGAGCAGCCCAGTAACGAATCTGTAAGCAAGCCAATTGGGGGATTAAATTTAACATATTTAATCATAAAGAAATGTTATAGAAACTGATGTATTTCTATACTAGATATTCTGGATATAAGCCAGCTAAAAAAAATCTAACAGCAATAGCATAGAATTCCTTCCACAGGCTGTGATTTTAACCAAGTTGTATATAGGTATACAGAAACAGAAATAAATCCAGCGTTTATTACGTAAACTTTTCTCACAGTGGTTTAACTTGTTCCCAGCTAAGTCAATAGAAGCTTGGGAGCTGGATAATGCCTTCAAAGAACAAGACTATTTTCTTCTTGCTCTTTTGTTTTTGCATTCTACTCTGAACTTTAGTATTATTTTCTTACACTAGTAGAGGCTAAACTCTGATAACGTTTTCGGACTATTTTGTTTAAAGTGTTTTTTTAAAAATTTTGCCCTTTTGTACTTATATCTACAGAATGCAAAGTATTCAGTCATGTTAGCTGCATGCATAGGTCTGGATGGGTATACATAACCATTTTCTAGAGTTCTTCAGCTAAATTCAGATTTCATAGCAGAATATAACATCTGTCAGAGCAGATTAAGAAGAATATGAAAAAACTTAAAATATGGCAAAAGCATGACCCTAGGCTTGTAACATCCTAAAAAACAAAGCCAATTAAGAGTACACAGAAATTCCATGAGGGTTTTTTTTTCCCCAAGAACTTGTTCCATCCTACTTTAATTAATTATACGTTACAAAGCACCAGGTGAAAACAGTGTAATTCCTATGGAGTGATAGGAATTCCATACAATCCCTCACATACAAACAGTCCTATTCTGCATGGCCTGCTGAGTTGCAAATGAGAGTGAAACACTGTCAGTCTCTGGGTTTTGTCTGGTTTATAACCATTTGCATAAGACTAAATTACTGCACCAACCTGAAAGAGCAGAAAGCCATGCCCATTACATTTTGATTTTGAGTGTTTTCAGCCCCAGCATTTCTCCTCAGCTTCTGCCTGACTTCATAGCGATTTTTGTGTATGCTACATGAGGGCATTTTAAATTTTTTAGGAAGAAGTTAATATAAGTAAATTCAGGCTCTGGGAAAAATCTTACTTTGTAAGACATTATTGGTAACATGAGGTATCCTGTCATCTTGTCTGTTAAACAGTAACTGCTTTAACCTTCTGTTCTTTTGACATTAGTTGTCCATGAAAATTTCATTTAAGGAATCGGTTAGAAGAACGGATAGTTTGTCAAAGTTTTAATATCACAGTTCTCTTCTTCACAAGTTGTGGGTACAACCCTTGTTTGGTGAGGCTTTATTTTCTCCTATTTACATTTAAATTAAAATATTTAATAAAAATATTTCTTTCTTTAATCTTAGAACATATGCTGTGGCTGAATGAGGAGAGATGCAGGGGATTTAGTAGGGGATTTCTCTTCATCTACTTCAAATGTCTTTGGACAGGAGAATAGCATCACTACACAGAGATTACTGTCAACTAAATACTTCTTGTAGCTTGTCTCTTGTCAATTTTTGTTGCCACAGTCCTTCCCACAGTGTTACAGGTTACTCACTCTGATTATTATAAATGTGACATCTTAGTGGCCTTTGTCACTCTTTTCCGGTGCAGGGACAATCACGCTGTATCTGCAGACCAAACTGGCTTTGCTTTTTAAGTTCAACATGCACACCTGATTTTTGGTATGCACAAAAAGATAATCTTCAGTTCTATAAATGTATGTCCTGCATTCTGTTTAGAAAAGTATCATCCACCAGCATCCTAAACATCAGTTTATTGTAATTTAGGCAATCACACTAATGAAATTCCCACTTACAAAGGTGGCTATTTTCCTGAGTAAACAGCCTTTACCCTAAAATGAGTGAGGATTGTGTATCCAATCCATTCTGCAGGCTTCTCCAGCAGGGTGGTAACCTCCACATGATGAATGGTTTCAAACTGGCATAGATCTGAAACTGTGACAGTCATTTTAGCTGAAGGTCTGACAATGATCTTCAAGTCAGAATTTCTTTCACATGACTATAATTAACATACTGTTGTAGATAAGCTGCTCTTGTTGAATGCAACCAGCTGTACACCATAAGGTGTTAACTGTAAGTGGCTGACTCAGGTGTGAGAGGGTGTGTACATCAGCAGCTAGAGGACGTCATGTCTATCTCTGTCTCAAAGTTCAAACAAGTTTCTAGCCTGCAGCAAAAGGATGTCCGTGAAATTCTAGGTGGCCAAAGTCTATAAACCATGACAGGACCAATGGTAGCTTTGCTGTTGATTTTAGCTGGCCATTGAAAATTAATTCATTAATTTTTAGTATGATCTATTATGTTAATTAAGTAACATCTTTACCTAAAGATAGAAAACACACTTTATATGAAGCTTTTATTAATCGTGGCATATTCTGGAAGCTTTTAAATTTCTCCACCTTGCAAAGCTTTTTAAAATCTTAATATTCGTTTGCAGTACAGGGATGCTAAGGGTGTAATACAAGATTAACACAGAGCATCAAACAAGACAAGCGAGAACAATGAATGAAAATGCAAATTAATTCACTGAGAGCACATTATGTTTCAGACAGAAGTAATATAGTTTTAAAATTTAATAAAATTTAAATCCCAAATACTATTGTTCTTGGCTGCAATGTTACGGACTTTACTCCTATAGTGTGCGAGCTGTATGTCATGACCACAGAAAGTTCTTCTTCAATCTACAGCCATATTTACATATGTGGAACATTGTAACAACTCTTGGAAAAGAGTTTCTCCCTGAAAGCTAAGAAAAACTACTATCTTCTTTATACTATTGCTATATTTCTCTCTTTAAATAATTTCAAATTCTCTTGAAATAATTTGGAAATTTCTTTCTTGCCTCTGGGGAAGTGATATCTAGAATTAAAGGCCCCATTGCTTCATTGCTCACATTTCCCCACTATACTGAGTAGCCCCTCTCTCTCTTTCTTAAAGAGCTTATATAGTATCCCCAGACAGTCTGCTTATTCCTGGTGCTCTGCATTTCCTTTGTTGTTAGGGTAATCCATAGGCAATGAATCCCCAGAGGACACAGAAGGGAATTTCAACCAAGCTCTATGAATTTTTGTAGGAAATAAGCCAATAGTGATTTGTGTGAAAGATTGCCTTAGCCATCATGAATTAGTGCAGCCCTCTGTGCTAAAAACAGGGAAAAACCTATCTTTCATGGTCCTCTCCTGTATTCAAACTTTAATATACTGAAGCTTTTTCTGTAAGTGTCATGAAACAAAAGCTTCCATATTCTTGACAGTTTTACATAGGACTGACACAAAAATATACTTTACTCATATTAAGAAAGAATGCTAATAGCATACTTCAGTCAACAAGAGACACTGGTGGTCAGTAGTGATAAATTTGTTTAATAAAATAAACCTATATCTATTGCATAGAAGCAGCATGAAATATAGATAGTGTCGCTGGTGCTGCACGCACTGCAGAGATATGGCTTTTAGCAGTCTATTGTAAGAACTCATAAATCTTAAATTCTTTATATGGATGGAGACAGTTTTCATACCTTATCTCTTCTTTAAGTGTGAGCTGAGGATACTCCTCTGTAATGGCAAAATGTATCAGTTCACACTCATCACCATGAGGGCAGTCATCCTGACAGTATGCATTAGTGTCAGGAAAATCTGACTCCTCCTGGTGTGAGAAGCATTGTGTCACAGGTGAAATACCTCAGGTTCTTTGCTCAGAGTACTCCCACCTCTTAAACTCTAGCATTCAAAAGTCAATTATGCAATTTTCAAGTAATAATAAAGACCAAAAGGAAACTGAGAAGGTGCTCTGGTGAATGATAGTTTCTACTAACCTGTATTACACTAGAGCAGTAATTAAAAAGATAACTATTGTAATGTTTATCAATTCAAATAGACACAGAGCCTTCCAGAGATAGTCACTGGAATTTTATAATACAGTTTGAGTACTTCTTCCACCACAACTTTTTTTGCAGCTTCACAAAAGCTATCTGTGGCCTTAACCTTCCAGAACAGCCCTCTCTGGTTTTGCCCTATCCTATGCCTCCTTCAAGACTCATGGGAGTTCTGATCTTCAGGAACACAAGTTTTTCTTTTTATTCTCAGTGAAGAAGCATGGGCTTTCCTTTTGCTGCCTTCCCCTCTACTAGGATGAGACTGCTGATTGTCCTGGGGAAAAAGATCTCAGAATTAATACCTTATTGAGCATTGTGGGGCAGTAATTTGTCACTATCAGTCTGTTTATTGTCTAGTCAGATGGAAATTTTTTACACAGTCCTGATAATTAGAAGATTTAGAAAAAGAGGAAAAAAAAGAAAAAAATTTATATTCTAACGTAGCTGTTCACTGTACATGTACAAGCCAGTCAGTTCACGCTGGATTTGTGAAAGTGTATTTCTCCAGGAATACGTGGATGAAATTACACTACAGCTATCAAAACAAAGCCACATCCGGAACAGCCACAGTCCATGCAACACACGGTCCACTCCCAGGATATCCCACCTTTATAGCAGTTGTTCTCTTTTCAGTCCAAAGATCCCCCACATTTCTTTCTGATTTTTTTCCTTTTTTTTCCCCTATTGACTCTTCTGTTCATCCTGGTCTTTCCTGCTAAATCCTCTCCCCTCCCTTCTTCCCCTGATGTCCCCTGACAGCAACTCAGATGACTTTATGTAAAATAAGGTAAAATTTTAAAAAATGGCCAAACATGGGTTGCCTCTGGGCATGTTCTCCTACCATGTTCTTTCCATATTCATCTTTGCCCCTCCTGCTTTACTACCCCATTCCCTACTACAACTCTGAACATCCATCTTCATGGTCTATCACAAATGCAATCCTAACCTCTATCAGCACTCCTTGCTGCTGCTCTCTCCATCAGAGAGCAGTTGCCACTCTCCCCCAGTTGCCACTCTCTACATTCCCAGAAGTCCCCTGGTGTGTGCCAGCCAACCTGTGTGTTCAGGTTGTTTTGCATGCAAAGGCTTCAGTTTCTGGGCACACTGTCCAGCTCGAGAGTGCAACGCAGCTACAGGGCTGTCCTGGCTGAGCTCATAGATTTCAGTTATGACCATCAATTTCTCCATCCTATTCTAGCTACAAAATCCCTGGGAGACACCAAACCAAAGTGGGCTGCTTTAGTAAATTAGGAG
Source organism: Corvus brachyrhynchos (assembly GCF_000691975.1). NCBI lineage: Eukaryota > Metazoa > Chordata > Aves > Passeriformes > Corvidae > Corvus > Corvus brachyrhynchos. The sequence continues at coordinate 4,659,966 of NW_008237919.1, read as the reverse complement.
TTACCACTGATATTACTATCTTAATTTCAAACCCCAGTGTCCTCTGTTGGTAATTTTTAAATTTTGTGTCTGTACTGTATTAAATCAACCTTTACATGGGACACTATTCTTGTTGCAGTATCACAAAAGTTTTACATAAATCTCATGGAGACAGAAACAGAGATCAGGAAATATAAAACCAAGTACTATTAATTTATTCATAGATTTCAATTATAAAAATACATTCCACGAGATTACTCCTCATTTGTATGTGTTTATTTTGGAACATAGAGGATATCATCAAGTAGCTGAAAACTTAGATCACAAGGCAAGTCACTAACAAACTAAAGACCCAAACCCCTATTCTGGGGAGCAGCCAAAGTAAGCAGGCTGTACACTGCAGAGTTTGTCAGCATCGACTCTGCATGGATGATGTTAAGACTTCCCTGCTAGAGTACTAAACGGACATTTCCCACTGCACCCAGCCTGTGGTTGTCGTCCTCTCTGCAGAAGGCCAAGAACAATTTTTACAGGTAGTACCACTGAGATGGACCAGATGGAACATGCCCCAAAGCTCTTTTCCATGCGGAGAATAGAAACCATCAAAAAAACATCACTGTCTTGCACAACAGCAGTGTCTCTGTTGTATTGGATTCCAGGCATTTGTCAAGTAGTCCCACTTACTATAGGGATTGTGGGTGAGATATATTAATAACTGATGGTAATTTAAGTGGGCCGGAGTTAGTAACAATTTCACATATGTGTTGACAATTACACCCGTAATTTAATTTCAATATGTTTCAAGAAGTTAGAGATAGGCATTCAATTACATAAAAGAGACAATATTCTTTCCTTAAATAATTATGTCTTTTTTCAGTTGAGTAGTGCAAATACACATTTCTTGATATGTTTTAATAATGAAGTACGTAAGGCCAAAAAAAAATCTGTTTCTGAAGATGCAAAACTTGCACAGAAAATGCTAACTAAAGCAAACCCTAAGAGACAGAATGCCAGAGTAGGAATCATTGTTGGATTTAACTACTGACAGTAAATGAATAAGAAGATTGACAGTGTTGCTACTAAACTCACCTGATATCCTTCCACAGATTTATCAGAAACATGGTGCCAAGAAACAGACATTTCAGAAGATGACAAAACTTTTACGCTCACATCTGTAGGTATTTCAGTTGGAGCTGGAAGATGAAACATATGTTAAACAATCAATCTGATCTTGTGGTATTGCTATAATTTTTTACAGGGACTCTTCTCACTTTTTTATTTTATATTATTTTCAGTATTTTGTATCATTTTCATGATATCAGTGAGCCAAGTATTAGTCTTTAATCTGGTTTTTCTTAAGTAAACTTCAAGTCCAGTGATGATCTGTATGGAAAATGACTCTATAAAAACAAAGCAATGACCCTGTTACTTGGCTCAGACTATGTATTTTCATGCTTCAACAGATTTCTTGAAATTTGTGTAAACTGAAAACAGCCTTTAATAAACAGAATGAAGCATCCAGTGATCTTGTACTAAATGGGACAGCGGCTCACATACTACATACATCAGATTTTTTTAGTTACACACAAATACTCATGTATGTCACTTAGTCCTAATGATACAAATTTTTTGTGAGAGCAGATATTAGATACCCAGCTGTCCAGTGGCACATACAAACTTGAACACAGGTGTGAAATGATCCAAAGCACCCTTCTGTAAGGCATACATCACACAGTTGATTTTGTTTGTATTCTTAGTTCTGAACAGCAGCCAACGCAGAGTACAGACCATTATGTGATAGACTTTTATCCAGGGCTTCAAATACTAAAGTCTGGTTTCATTTCACTGTGGCTTAAATTTTAAATGAGGTAAGGAATTCAGAAAGGCATAAACCTAGCAATGTCTGTAAAAGATAAAGTTTTCCAAGCTAAGAACAGTTCTCTGTCGTGAATCCTTTGAAACAAGTTGCAACAGACAGGCATGGCAGCCCTAGCTGAGGAAAGCCTTCATATACTTAATCTTCCAACTGGGCATCCAGTCAACTATGCATCAAAACAGCCACTATTAAGAAAAAAATCAGTAACATCTCTCATGAAAAGTATCCTAGGTAACAAAATAATCTTATATGCAAAGTTACCTTTTGTAATTGTCTTTCAATGGCTGTTAATAATGCAAATATCTAATTAAAAAATTATACATTATTGCAAAATTGTTTTCACAATGACAGGAATTTAGATAAGCAAGAAGCCTGTGCACTCATTAATAGCAATCATTACTCACTACTAGCAATGGCAGATATGACTAGCAGTTGTCAGACATGGAACTTTGCTTATTACACATGGGAACACAGAAATTCCCCAGTCACTGACGTGAATAACAATGCCCACAGTTACAACTGGAGAAACATAGATCTATTATAGAATACACAACTTGGTGGAAAAGTTGTCACTGTATTTATGTATATATGGATATTTATACATATCTGTATGGAATATTGCATAACCATATTGCTTTAAGATTTCTGTAATACTGTTGAGAAGTTGTGTTGTCTAACAGTAATAGTATTACTTGCTGACTCAAAGGTACAGAAGTACAGGTGGAATAGTTGTGATCATCTAATCTATTCCCAAATCACTGTCAGACTCTTCTCTATTGTATCAATTACAGAACTTTCCAAAAAATTCATACTGAAAAGTTTCAACTGCCAGGGCTTTTGCTGATACAATACTATAACAATATTTCATCTGCTCATGCTTGTTTATGAGCTGCAAATAATTTACATTCCTATTTGTCATTTATGTTCTATAAATATTTTGCAGCCTCTCCTGAGCCAGAAAGATGGTATCAGTTGCTTTCCTCCAGTCTTCTAATTCAGTAATTCTACCAATAAAAGGAGAAATCACATGGTCATCACAGTATGTTCTCTTCACTGAAAATATAGTGGTCATCATACAATTATCTTCTAAGCAAAACTATACAAAGTTCAGGCTGGCAGCCAGTAAGCACACTACAAGGTATGGAGGTGATTTTGTTCAAGTCCTGATGCCAGGAGACAACTCTGCAGAATGCTCTTCGGAGTAACTTCCATTACATCTCTTGAAAAAATTCCTTCTAACCTGCCCTGAAGTTCCTTGATTGGATATAGGCAGTAGTCACGGTCACAGCTCCACGCAGGACCTGTGAGCACTGCTGGTAAGATTTGTACTCTTGTGCTTGAAATCAAAGAAGTAGGTTCACTTCTATTCTATTGTAGCTTCTACTTCTTTTGCAGTCTGCATCTGGCGTCATTTAACCACAAATGTTTTTATCAGGTGTCTGGGCTTTGCTAAAGTCTGTGTTAGAACATCAGCAGCCACTCAAGTGACGTCTTTATCTGGAAGTTGGCACTACTGCCCACTTGCTTCTCCTCTGTCTTTTTGAGCTACTAGGCTCTACCGTGCCCCTGAACTTAGAGAGCATACAAACACGCTTGCCACCCCTGACATGGTATGTATAATCCTAACATAAACACATGGGAGCTTATCAGTTAGCAGTTGATAAAGCCTCTGAGCAAGGATGGATACTTAAGTGTTATTTGGCCAATAGTGCTTTCATTACACCATAGCTATTTACTAACACATACAATTGCAAAAAAACCCTTTGTGTTGCTGCAGCAGCTGTTGAAGATGGATTCCTAAGGTGCGCTTTCCTGAGAAAAACAGTATTAACCTCATTAGCTAGCTTGGTGTTGCTAGCTTGAGTCCTGAATTACTCTGAGAAACAAAAGGACTCTTTCATCTTTTCTCTGTGTGTGGCCAATTTGTGTGCAAAGTTCCCATTAGTGCTAATGGGAACCATGAACATAAATCTTCCATAAAATACACAGAGCACAGAACAGAATCGGAAGTGTCAGAATGTGGCCCTGCTATCATGTCCCTGCTCTTGGCTCTTTGGTCTACATCTGTTGACTTTGTGAAGGAGATTTTGCTCTACGGAAAGAAAAATACTAGCTATTCTTTGGGTTTCTGGCAGAAATTAATAAACTGCATTTTTTTAGAACAGGCTTGAGTGATGATAATGCAATTAAAGATGTTGTATATATTTCTTCTGATTTAACGTAAACTTTCTTCCAGTACTTTCTCTCTTCTGCTAAGTTTGGAAATGTCATGTAAACTTCAGTCCTAAAGATCACAGCATGTGAAATAATTACAGTAAGAATTAAGAAAAATATTTTAATGGAATGTGAAAGAGGTTTTTATTGAATTACTCACTTGATAGCTCTAAAATGCAAACCAGAATAAAGACTGTAACAGGGATAATTTAAATGAGCCTTTAAACATGCTGGAAATATAACTAGATACAACTGAGCTATCATTCCTTCACAGTTTTGGGCTATATTCTGATACTGATCTACTAGAATACTAGGCTTTAGTGTGGTCTGTTAAGAAGAAAAAAATTAAGCATATGTCAAATACATGTATTAAGATCACAGAAACATTGCTGAATAAAGATGTAAATGTTTTAGGCAACCACTATGAACATAAGAAATTCTTTTTCTATATTCTTAAATCTTTTAACAAGCTGTGTGAAGAATCTTGCATGCTGCTGTGTATTGCTCACTGACAGCAATTACAGCCAAGTGCTCTGCATCACACAGAAAGCAGAAAGTGGAAGTTGGCTATTCAGTACAAGTGTATCGTGTGAGGAATGCACACCTTCCCTGCTGAAGATGTATTCTCCTATACAAATCAGTGTCAAGGACCAGGTTCTACTGATGTTGGTAGTGCTGATCTGGCCCCTCAGTGTAGAACTTATTTGGAACATTTACTCACCATCTTGTGCTGAATAAATGACAGCAGTGAGACTAAATGGTCCATCCCCTTTGTTGTTAAAAGCCTTCACTTTTACTTGATACTGAGTTGAAGGGGGCATTGATTCATCCTTGTGGACATATCGGCCAATTTCAGGATTAGTAACCGTAACTCTTCTCCATTCTTTCTCACCAAATGGCTTGAAGGCCACTATATAACCAAAGTTATTGCCATAGTGGTATTCTCTTGACAAAGGCTGTAGAGACAAAAAAATAAAATACTAGTTTTTGCTAAACAGCTAGGTCTAGAATGAAATATAAATAACACAGAAAGCACTGATATGTACATTATAAAAACACTGAACTAAACCTCCATTTTTTCCTGGTTTCCTTCAATGGCTTGCTCCCACACCCTTTAAAAATAGGCTCTCTTAGATCTGTAGTATTAGCATATTTGCTAGGAAAGTGTTTTAAGATCTTTCTCCTCATCTGAACTCAGTGCAACACACATCATGTTACCTCCCACAGAAAGAAACCAAGAATAATTTTGTACTAAAACAGCTGTAGCTAAAAAAAATGACTTAAGGAATGGAGCATAGCGATATGTAACAGACATACTATGCCAGTGTATGGGTCCATGTACATGTGTGGAGGTAGATACTCCTGCAAAAGAGAAAGAGAAAATCTGTGTGGCTGGCCCAAATCATATTAATTTACTGAAAGTTTGTCACCTAGGCAATTGACACAGCTGATGAAGAAAGATGGACACTTTCAAAGAAAGACTCATCCTTACCACTTTTCACTGATGATGGAGGGGATCTAGTTGTTGATTTAGACTACCTAGCTTCTAACTGGTAAATCATTCCCTGAAATGACTCCCACTTTCAGTACCAGCATTAAAGGTACCTATCCAAAATATTTCTTAAAACGATAGCTAATTTCCTATACCTAGGAATACTGGAAAATATGAAATTAGGGAGGTAATCTGCCATAATGAATTTTTCTTCTTTTACCAAAGCCCTACATTAAGTGATCCCTTCTCAGTCCATGGAGCTTTTACTACAACTGTTAGACACTGCACCCAACCAGCCAAAATCACATCATTCATCTGTGCATCACGAGGTTGACCAGAAGCATCCCTTGAAAATAAGCTTCCTGCATCACCTCACAGAGATGAAATAGCTTTTCTTGAGGCAAAGGTCTTGGAGCAGTGAAACAGAGAGTAATTATTCTCCTTAGGTGTTTGTCCACTACTGCAGCACTTCAGCCAACATGTGTGAAGATATTCTGAGCAAGCTTTTAACAAAATTTGATGTGCCTCATCTTCTGAATCTATCACTGTAACTAGCTGCTTAAAATAAACCAGAATTCTATCTCATATGCCAAAGTAAGCAGCCTGGATGAGGCCCTAGTCTCAGAACGATTGTCAGCCAGAGCAAACTTTAGAAAGCCAGGACTGGTGCTTAAAAATTATATTCTGAAAGGTCTTATATAAAGTATTAAAAGCAGCTTTCCCTCCAATGGCTGCACATAATAAGTAGGTATAAGTAGCTGAATAGTTTGTAGTATCCACTAAAAACTTTGAAAAAGAAAATGGGAGAGGGAAAGACAAATGGGGAAAAATGAGGAAAAATGGGCATGCCACTACTACCTCTCCTTCTCAGTTCTTTCAAAACAAGATTTAGAAGAGCTTTGATTGCATCTCTGGCTGTCTCATTCAACCTGGGCTTATGAATCATAGCAAAAGCTGAGAAAGGGTTGGCAGCAACATGTGAATCTGCCATACATTTTGTTCTTCTCTTCTTAATTAAAGAGTATTTAGAGTAGCATATGCAAATGTCAGCACATCTGGGGGAATCAATATACATTTTTATCTTAGCCTTACAGATAGATATATTGTTGTCTGTCAGACAGACTCCATGAATCTACAGCCTCTATTCAAAACCCCATGCTAGATAAAGCATAGGACATTCTTGGGAAATAAATACTTGAAGCCATGCTTAATTTGTCTGACTAAAGGAGCTACTCAGAACAGATGTGAAAAGCATGACATTAGGTAAGAGAAATAATGAGAATATAAATCTACCTGAGTGTACAGGAAATACTAAAGTGGTCTTGTACTTCTGATCTTGCATTAGTCACTATTCTCCTGGTTATATTTTCTTTGTTTAGTTTGGTCACAGCCAAGTTACCACTATATTGGAAATGCCATGAGTACCAGTCTTTACATGCAATGCAAGAAGTAGCTCTGTAATTTGTTGAAATTTTTATAAGAAAGCTTGTGAAGTAAAATAATCTAGGTCTTCTGTACCTATCCATTGCATGAGTTCTTTTGCTCTTCAAAAACAAGAGACCAGAATTAAGCCAATTAGGACACATCTACTTCCTAACCTGTTATTAGGGGAACTAAGATACAACCTTTTCAATATATTGTGACAGAACTGTGGACCTTCTTTTTCAGAAACTTATAAATCTTTTCTTCACTGCTAAAAGACTTAGGAAGACTGAATAAATATTTTGTACTGAATTAAAAAACAAAAAAAACCCCAAACCCCAAAACAAAACCCACCCAGGAAAGCCCAAATCTGGTAGCTTAAAGATATGGCTGGCTATTTCTGCATCATACTTGAGAACTTTCACAGAGATATGATCAATCCTAAGTACAAAAAGAAGGAAATATGCACATGGATTAAAATCTGCATATTCATAAGGAGAATCCCTATACAACAATATACGCTGTTGGAATTATGACATCTTTACATTACTTCCCACAAGAAAAAGCACTCTTCCTAGAGGTAATTCAGCTGCTACATTTGAAACAACTATTCCCCAAAAGACACAAACAGGATAATGTGCCTTATGTATCTCATAGCCTTATGACAGTGAACAGAGAGGTCAATAGAAAACAAACTTGGTAATTTTTTCAAGTATAACATAACCATCTTTCTTTGCCAGAGGTAATGCTGCTATGACTCTGTTTTTCCCGGATACTGATAGGATCTGACATGAATCCAACAATCTTTTTTTTTTATTTCTTCTCCCTAGCTTCCCCAAATACCCTGCAGCAGATTTCAATTCTCTCTTCCATGCTACTTTTGCCTATACAACTTTGTTTATAAATCCTTATCGTCTCGTGCTGGGTTTTGCTTTCCTCTTACCTTGGTGTCTCTTTTCCTTTCCTGCTTTACCTATATCCACAGTATAGGTAAGTTTTCAAAACCATTGTTTCAATAGCAGAATGAAGACTACTTTTTTCAATGCATTATAATGGTCATTATGTGTTTCAATCTCTTTGTTTTAGAATGTTTTAGATGATATTTTAGAAATGTCCAACACATAAACCCCTAAGGTACTCTCTTCCTCATTCCTTTTCATGTATTTTTTAATGAGAAAATTCTGAAAACCTATATATTATATACAAATCCTGTTCTCACAAGACCCAGAGACAAACTATCCACAGGTTTCAGGAGGAGCAAGATTAGATATAAGATAGTACAGGTTTCATGCCATCTTGCATGTGCAATACGTACCATCCATGTTATTGTCAGCTCTCGATTGCTTCCACCCCCTCCTCCAACATCAGAAGGAGCCACATTAGGAGCTAGTGAAGCAGAAGAGACATGAAAAATTACTACAAAGTATGCAGCAGACAGCTGCAAGGCCAATGAGCACATGTGGCACACACTACTAAAATAATGGTGTGCAATCTGCCAAGACTAATGTATAGCTACTGCTTCAGGAAACATGCCAGCTGTAACCATAGCTAGCAATCATTCCTATTTCTCCCTGTATTATCTACAAATATTTAATTGAATATTCAGGAATGGAAAATTTCTCGTAAGTCTTAAGAGAAGCACACTGTGTATTGTTCTTGTGCTTTCTCAGACGTTGGTATGCCAAGGGCTCAAGCACTGTGGACTTGCATGTGTAATTACCCTAATACACTGTGACCAGTTCCACCTACGTCAATGGATTTACCTGCCATGTGTAGTGTTAAACCCATGGGTCTATCTTTGAAGCACTGGCAGACTAACTGTATTCTAGACTAGTGGCACATGTCTTCTTAATTATCATGTTCAGGATGGGTAGATGTACCTAAGCAAAACTGGCACAGCACTTTATAATTTAGTAATTGCATTTTACACTGATATCTCCTGTGTAATGAAATATGATCTGCTGATCTATCATTGGTGCACAGCTGGGTGGTAAAGCCAGATACTTTCAAGGACTCCATTATAAATCATTCCTATATTGTCATTTCCCTCAGTCTCTCTGCACTGAGTGCAATGGTTCTATTGCTATCCTCTGTGGTGTTTGTGTATTTATTTGCTGTCACTCAATACTGTCACAGCAAGTACCACTGAAAACTTAGGACATGACAGACTCCCTACAGGGCATTTAGTATGCCTCAGATGTGCATGTATTAGCTACATGCCCTACCCAAACTGTGTTCTTCGCATAAAAAAATTCTGATAGATCAGGCCTTTTCTCCACTAATCAGTGAAAGTCATAGCGCTCTTGCACTATGTAAGTAAGATGTTTGCTGAGGCCTTTTCTGAGGGTCAGCTGAGGAGAAACACAGAGTAGAACTAATGTTTTCAGACAGGATAAAAATATGTAAAAATAAATTTGAAATTGAAATCAGCATTCAGTGCATGGTTTGCATTATTTATTTCGGGCCTTTCTGAAAATAAATTAGTGGAGATCAAGACTAAACATACATATGACAATTTGAGAGAAAGCTGGGGTTTGTTAATCGACCTTGTAGTCACACTGTGTAAGTATACAGCTTTAAAGCTAAGTTAGAAGCAGAGGATTGCTAGAACGCCTAAGTAGTCAAAGAAGATAGACTGCCAAAGAACAGAAAACACCCGACTGTTTTAAGTCTAACAAGTCACTC
>NW_008237919.1:4597582-4650200 GCF_000691975.1 Corvus brachyrhynchos | reverse complement strand
ATTCTCCCACCCATTAAACCCAGGCTTCTCTGTCTGTTAAGACCAGGTAACTAATTTAGACAACTATACTTAGACAATTCCTCTTATGCACCCAGAAGCTAAAATACATAAAATCAGACCTTGATCCATTGAATTTCAAGAAATCACTGTGAAATGTTACTGATGAAGCAAGCTGTTTCATTAAAAATAAAAAACATTGCACACAGTCTTAGCATGCTAATAAGTTATTGAATTTAGTTATCTACCAGAAGAGAGACTTCAAAATTGAAAAAGACACTGACAACTTTTAAGTGTAACAGACATTCTTTGTCACCCACATAGTACAACAAAGACACAGCCCTGTTTGTTGCTGTTTAACACAGAAAAAATGTTAGCAATAATAACTACAATATGTGGACGTGGCTTGTTGTTTGTTATTCACCTTTTTAGAATTACATGAAAATGCACACGCAGTTGTGCATACTGCTTCTGTAGCACCCTTGACACTGACAGTGCAACCCAAATTCTACTGTTGTTTATAACAAATTCCAGCTCCTGGCAGAAAACACACTTGGGTGCAGAAGTTAATCTGTAAACTGTAAATTATTTATACCCTATTTTGGCATGGCATGAAGTGGTGACTGATGCCTCAGAAGACTCCATTAACATTTTGCATGGTTTGCCAAAAATTGTCTCACAGTCTGCCAGAGCATGGTGCTGTGCCTGGGGAATCAGACAACAGACTAATAGACTACTTCTTGCAAAAGAGGTACATTCTGCTACAAAACTGGAAAGCATGCCATTTCTGGGAAGGCTACAAGAAATGCCATGAATGTGGCACACTGCAAACTGCAGGACGCTACCCCTATTCCACCTGTTAGCATTATTTCTCTCTTTATCTGTGTCTTTTTTAACATTTTAAAAATGTCTATTGTGCACCAGGCATTCAAAGAAGCATGTGTAGATTTTTTCTGTAGATTCTTGGCCTTCAAATGCAGCTCTTGAGTCATAAACATATGATGCTAGTAGTCAATTTTCTAGGCAGTGGTTATCTTTTACTTTAGTATTAAAGTTCTGTGGCTTTTCCTTCCCTATCCAAAATAATTTAACCAATTTCTTTTCTTTCTCCCCAAGCAACAAAGTTTTAATGGACCAAATTTTTCTTTAATGAATGTTTTGAAATTTACAATGCAAATACATTTTATTTTGAAAATACTATCTAATCAAAGTTATGACCTAGCAGGTGTAATTGCAAAAGTTAATTTTTACCTCTGGTTTTTCATTTTTAGTTTCAAATCTCAAGCTATGGGAAACAATTGTAAAAAAATCTAGATTGCAAGTGGGTGCTACTGTGGGGTACACAGGCCTTGCTGGATACACACTTTGTGCAGTGATACATTACCCCCTAGAACACTGATATTATCTCCTCTGTACAGTCAAACCAGAATGTATTATCTGGAATAGTAACATCTAATTCCTCATTTTGGAGAATTCATTTTAAAAAGGATGTGCCTGAGCCTAAAGAATATCCTTAAATATGCTCTGAGCTATTAACTCTGAATAACCAGACTGATAAGAGAGTATGTTGTGTTGGATAATGTCCCATATGTGACTTGAAGTAAGAAGACACCAGACCAAACCTTCAATCACAGAAAATTAGTATTATCCAGTAGAACACACATCTTGTCATGTATTCTTTAGTTAGAATGCAAACAAATGGCAAATGGACATTTTCCTTCTTAAATACATGCATGTTTTTTCATAAGTCCTGAACCACGGTCCCAAACGTGCATGCGCTCATACACACACAACCTGACTGACAGATACAGTGGGGGATCTCTGAAAGATACAGTATGATTCTGTTTCAACAAAGCAGACAAATTTGCCATATCACAACCATTTCTTTTCTGTCTGCTTTGATGCTATCACATCTTGATAGTTTGGTACTTGCGTACCACAATCTGTAGTAGGGGGTGGCTGAAAATATATTCTCTGCACTTGGATGCTTTTTTAAAGATAAGATAAGAATTTATAAGATGCTTTTTTAAAAATAAAACCTAAAATTACCAAATTGGTGAATAAAAATGTAAAAATTAAGAAACACATGACAAAAACTTGACATTTCTGTTTACGTACGAGCGCCTTCAGTTCTAATCCTCTGTGATGGCATACTAGGTTCTCCTGTCCCCAGAGTGTTTGTTGCTATTATCCGGAATTCATAGTCCATCCATGGAATTAAATCGATCACTGTAGCAGATTCCATATTTCCTTCAATATCTGATGGGTCTACAAAAAAGATTAAATGCTTCAGAAAACAGAATTTTCACACTTAGGTCCGCAACAGTGTGGTTGGTTGCAACAGAACTTGCACTATTCTTCAACCACACATAGACAACTACAGGAAACCTCATGTTGTACATTAGGAATACCACATTTTACAAGGAGTACTCACAGCAGTGACTGGGAATGTGGAAGCTATGACACTATCCTGGATAAACCCTCATACACTTTTAAGTCTTAACTGGGTGTGAACTAGTACATGTAGTTACAAGATTTCCTTACTAATTACATATGGTAGCTGTAGAATTTCATTTTATCTACAGACAAATGCAGTGAGAAATCTGCAATGCAGAAACAGTAAAATAAAAATTCATTATACAGATAGGCAATGGCTAGACATGTAGGGTTCAATCAATTGATTAAGAGTGGTTTATAAAATGTGGTCCTAATTTGGTGCTCCTAATTAGTGAACGTGTTACAACTTGCTATCTGGTTCTGATCAAGAAAGGTAAGTGTTCTTGTAATTCCTGTGAAAAGACTTGTTATTGTCATAAGGATGAGCATTTTCATCATAAATAAAATGAGTAAGTCATGACTGACTGCAATTCACAGACAATAGGGGTTGTTTCTGTAGCTGTCTGCAGCTATGGAAAGACAGAGGATTTTCATTTATATACAAACAAGAGTTGTTTGTCAAAGTAAAAGTATTGTTTTCAGAGGAAGATGAGAACTGAGATATTCTGCACTGGAAAGGCAGATGATTTGGAATTAAAATATAAATGCAATGCCTGCAAAAAAAACAGGCAACAACCAGTTCTAACAACCAGTGTAAGCACTAGATAATGACACAACTGCGCCCTTCCTAATGATCATTAAATTTTTCATTCCAAAGTGAGGTCCTGAAGGAGAAAGAAACACACTTTCCAGTTTTCTTTCTACCTGCCCACCACCCTCCCTCATCCTTACTCAAATTATTTTTCTGTCTAGTCAGTAGAGCTACTGCAAACCTCCCATGTCATCCAAGCTGTGATATAAACTTGACATTCCTTCAATGTCCTCCTGGGCTACATCTGATCTCTTAATTTAATTTTGCTGTCCCACAGATTCCAAGAACGATTGTGAATACTTGGCACGATGAGAATCTGACCCCCTTAATTGGAAAGACCAACATAAATGTAAACAACTTATTACATAACCCATTTCCATACTGTAGATTAGTAGAATACACTTCTTTCACAAAACACACTCAGTATTATGAAACCCGAGATGAATGATTTGGTTGGGGGAATAATGCTAGTAGTAATAATAATAACAATATTTCCAAAATGCAATGCCAAAATATATTTTCTTTTTTCACACATTGAAAATTAGCAGCATTAACTGATAGCCTAAACATTTGATGACAGATCAATTTGGACTGTTCATCATGCGTCATTAATACAAAAGTTAACACTGAGTCAAAATGGGAGCAGCTCAGCAATTAAGTAAAAGATTGCAGTGGCGCCAGTGATGGTTACTATGGTGATTTTACCTCTTTTGAGGGAATCATTTATTTATCAAAATTCCTCAGTGTGGCTCAAATGAAAAAGTAACGATTTTGAAAACACCAGAATAGTTACTTTCAACTTCTCAGAAATTAATAATGTATATCTTTTGTGCCAGTGTCTTTAAAAAGAAATTCAACAATCTAGATTCCTCCCTGTCCCACCCAAGATGTGAATCCCACTCAGCATTCTTTAGGGTAAGATTCAAAGTCTGACTGCATGTCTCAAAGACTATCTCAATAATTCTGAGAAGCAGAGAACTTCAGAGATGCAGAGAAGTTCATCCCATCATGCCTACAACACTGCAAGTAGGGAATCTTCCTGAGAAGTGAGAGGGGTGGTTTCAAGTCTCTGCTCTGAATCAGTGAAAATCTGAAACCAACACTTATGTTAACTCTTACACCTCCATTTCCAGTTCCAGTAAAACACAGCACAAAACAGTATCAGTTGCCGCCTGAAAGTCTTCACATTTCCTTACTTTTTTAAATGGAAAACTAAAGGATGAATAGGGAATAAAATATAATTTATCCTGAAAAAAGCAGAGACTAACAGGATCCTCCCTCCTGCAGCTATTGTTACTGAAGCAAATAATGAGTTATTTGAACAGTTCTAATTTCTACATTAATTTTTTTTTTTTAAGTTCAAAGAAATCTATTCTACAGAAGCCATTAAACAGGATATAAGAGGTAAGAAGGGGCTGGGGAACCTTCTGGGTTTATCTTCCAAGCTACTTTGACATAAAAAATATCAGTGCTGACTGATGAAGACAATTATATCCAATAGAACTACATATACTACATAGTCTGAAAGAAAAATATCATTTAAGGCAGATGGCCTGGTATTTCTAACTTTTTACTCTAAAAAATGTAACAGATTTTCAGCTCAATATGTCAGTCTATTTCTTATACATCTGTAGTTTCAAGTGACAACTTAAATAGAAGACAATCACTGAAACCATTAATGTTCTTAGAATTTAGAAATGCTGAGTATGGGATATCTTAATTCCACAGGAAAACACTTAAGTTGTAATTCATAAGGGTGGGATAATGAAACATATCAATAGGAAAATTCTGTATAGCTTGTGACAATCTAGCCTTCATAAAGCTTTCAGAGATACTGGTAGCTTAAAAATATTTTAGAATTTATGCTTTTATGTTAAATACTGAAAAAAAAATTATATTAGCATGTCCTGTACTCAGGTAGGTGCCTCTTAAACTGCAATTTTGTGGCACAATGATGACATCCAGTGGTTAGAAGGATAATCTTAGCTATGTTTTCTCTAGGGGTGCCAGTTTTAATGCAACTGGAACTTAGTCTGCTTCCAGGAAAAAGCAGACAACTTTAATCAGCTTTCTCCATAACAAATACAGAAATGAAGACACCCACTTGTTATCTAAATTAACCTGCAAATAAATTTTTATGATTCCAGTAGTTGATGTTGAATGTTTTACATAACAAGGAAAGAGGCAAAAAAACCAGGTAGCAACTCTGGCCTGCTCTTTTCTGTATTTCTTGATATTCAGTTCAGGCCCTCCAAATGCTGGTGACAAAACTGTTGAAAACACACTGACACCTGCAGCAGACATTAATAGCATCCCTGGTTTCCTTTTATTGTGATTATTTTCTGATTAGTCAAACTTTCTAACAATCATACTTTAAAACTTATTGTCTTTATTACTTCTGGCATTACTCTTACCTGTTTTGGCATCTTTCCACTCTTCAGACAGAAAGGTTTTTGACTGGATAGTGTATTTAGAAATAGGACTATGATTGTCTGTTCCACGACTCCAGGTAAGTGCTACAGCAGTGTCTCTAATTTCTTCTACTCTTATACCTCCAGGAGGGCCTGGAGGACCTGGGGAAAAAAAAAAAGAGGGTTCAATTAACAAATTAAATATGCTGAAAATTAAAGTTCATCAACTTTTAATACTCTACAGAGTGATTCAATGGACAGCTGCTCTTGCATTTAATAACAACCAAATAAAACTTCCATGATTCTTGCCTAATCAATATTGAGATATTCTTAAATGAAAAGATGCTACTTTGAAACTGTCGCTGCTCATTTTACAAAGCAAAACTGAACTCAGAAAAAAACCACAAAATTTTCCTTCTCAAATTCCACCTAATAATGACCTTATTGGGGGCCCACCTTTAACCTACACTTCTGCTTGTGCTGTATAGGCCCTGAGTGCAAGTTATATGGAAAACCTTGTAACTTATTTTGGAGAAAAATAGTATCTTAAAAGAGAATTCTATAGATCTCTTCCCATTTTTCTTGGCCTTCATATTAGCTCAATGTGGTAAAGCCCTCATCAGACTCAAAGTTCCTACAAAGTTCTGGTTTTGTTATTATGCTTCTGTTTTATATGATACAAAGTTATCTGATATGTATTAACTGTTGTGTAAAAACAGATACAATGCATTAGAACTATTGAGACATTTTCTGCTTCAACATTCAGAGATAGTAATATGCCAACATGATTCAGATAATTATCCAACAATCTGATTGAACAAGGCCCAGAGAATATTAAAAAAACCCCAAGAATACCATAACATATTTCCTGCACTATTTACAGAGAAACCACAAAAAATCACAACAAAAACAACAAAAAAGAATGGAATTAGATTTCTATGTCAGATTTAAATACAGAGTGTGCCAAATGTATCTTCATCTCTTGAGCTCTTTATTTTCTCCATACCGCTGAGCAAAAGGACTCAAATGAAATTAACTGAATCAAAAGCTTATACTACTGTGTGTTGTTGTTTCTTGGCTTCAATGAATATATCTTTCTAACAAGCAAGCAATTTCATCCCTTGGACCTCCTTTCAAGGTAAGGACTAAATACCTCACTGCACGTGGAAACAGCTTCTTACTCTTCACAGAGCATGCACAAAGTAGAAGTTGTTGTTAAGAGCTGATTTTTAAGATGAGGGCTGTTGGTCAACTCTCCACCCTGGTAACACGCATATTTGCTATCGCAGCTCTAAGGACACAGGTAGGTAAGGTCTGATGAGAGACCCATTCTCCTGCAAGACTGTTCACTTCAGAAGCCCTCTGGCTGGAAGGTATGGAAAGGTTTATCAGTCCCAATAACTTTCCTTCTTTCTTCAAATGATACCTCTTACAGCTTCTCACCTCACCATCAGCTTCTGAAAACGGCATGTCTCAGGAAAACCAAGGGCCAAAGGAAAAGGAAAAGGCTCCATAGGAAAGCTGATACAGGACCTACAACTAACCCCAAGGTTGGTAGCTCTTTCAGCAATGGGCCATGGTTCCACTGGGTCCAAATATAGTGGGGCAGAGCCAGGTGCTGATATGGCAGTCCCAGGTATGCCCCCATGGGCAGTGAACTGGGTGCATCCAGGTGACAAACTGCTGCATATATCCAAGCAGTCCATCCAGGAGGCAGCTACCCACAGCACAGGCTTGAAGCACATCCAGGAGGCAGGGCCAGAGACAGAGCTGGAAGGAGGCACATCTGTAACACAGCCCCAGGGAGGGCAACACAGGGCCAGTAAGGTCTGTAGGTGCATGCAGGGGCTGCAGAGTCTTCAGTGTACTAACATCGCTAGCAATTTAAACAAGATCACATAGAACAATCCATATGAACTGTTATATTGTTTTGTGGACAGACAAACCATCTTCATGTGCCTGCAGTGACAGTAGCTATCCTTTACCACTCCACTGATGAGATGCTCTGGAGCACATCTCTTTGTTTTCATGCTCTGCTCTTGCCTCCTCCTTACCAATGCAGTGAAACTACAATCCCACCTTTGTCATTTTTCGTAAGATATTTACTCTTGGTCTGGTAAGATGCTGAGTCTTACACTGACAAAAAAAGCAGCCGTAAGCAGAACTGTGTTCATTGTATTAAAATCCAAATTTTGAGAATAAAATGAATGCTAATTTCTTCTACAACACAATCTCTGAGCAATGACTGGGTTGGAAAGGGGAATCAGAAGCTTGATAAAGCACCTTGTCTCTCTTTTAATTTTTAAAAGGAATTGCTTACATAATACTGAGGCATATGAACAGATCCTACTCTTTTACTTTGCAGATGTATTCTGTAGTTTCATCACTTACCATATTTGCTTTGACATTTTATCCAAAACTGATGACATTTCATGGGCTGTTAATACCCAGAAAAAATTAAATGCAGAAATACTCAACTGCACAACAACCTCAGATGCCAGAAGTTCAGAACCACAACACTAGCTATACTTCAGCTGCTTCACAGCTCTATGGTGTAACTCGAATGTTGGGCAAAACACAACAGCAAGGCAACTCAAAGTACAAGTTATATCTGCTTTGAATTGTCAGCAAAACAAATCATCAGCACTTCAGAATGTGTTATGCCCACAGGCATAAAAGAGAGCAAAATGCCCAAAGTACATTAACTCATGCTATCAAAACTTCACATTGTAACAGATTTGTAGGATACATACTGTTATGAGCAAGAACAGCATTTTGAGACTGCAGTAACATTTAACAGACATGAATCAGATAAAAACTGAGTGATAAACTTAACCCCAGATGTCTTGGTTTCTGTAATTTGAAAACTCAAAATCCTTTTAATGTAGCCCAATATTATACACAATAATTTAATCCATGCAGCTTTATGAAAAATGAGAAGTGACTTAGAAATGTATCCAGTGGATACATTGAAATGATCCTTGAAATCTATTTTTAATAATGGACACCAAATTAAACTATGTAAAAATTGCTTTAACATACAGAAAATACCCATAATCAAAAAATCCTTATTGCTTTTCAGGAAAACATATGGTCAGTTAGACATCTAAATGTCTGCAACAGAATCAGTACCCTGAGTAGACTTTTATGACTGCATGTTTATGCACTTCTCATTTTAATTTCTGCCATCTGTTCATGAGAAATCACATACCCTAAACAATCAGAAACACTCCTGTCTTGGTGTCTTGTCTGGGTGAAAACCAGCCCCGTTTCCGTATTACCTGGAGAACCTTACCTCTTACCACAAGGTCAGCTGAAGCTGAGGAGTTGTCCACAATTGTCTGAGCAGTGCACATGTACCTCCCCGCGTGCCGCAGCTGAACATTTTTAATCAGCAGCTCCCCATTGGATTTAATCTGTCACAAAAACAACACTTGGTGAAAGTGGCGAACACCCCTGTGCAGGTACATGATACCTGTCTACACATCTCTCCCAAATGATTTACAGTGGTTGCTATTTCTAAAAAGTGCTTACTTTGAGAAGGGATCACCCTCAAACATACATCTGATTTATAGGATAGCTGTTGAAAATGTCCCTTGTTTCCTGAGGATCTGCAGTTCTTTACTGGGCATGAAAAAACCAGACACCTTAGTAAATGATTATTAACAAGTTGACATCTCCCTCTTACTTTTTGAAGCCCGTATCTGAACATTAAATTGAGTCAAGATTTTGTTCATAAACCACAGTCAGATGATTTTTCTGCAACATTACTTGCTTTTTTTAAGCACATTGGCATGATAGCATGTCATGGAGTCCTACTAACAGAGCAGATGCTGTTTGGCTCTTCCTTTTTAATCCTAAAGCAGTACCTGAGTTTTTATCTCAAAGAGGCTACAAGCACAGCCTAAACAAAGATGCACCAAGACCTGCCCTGTACTCCTCTGCCCACCCTTGCTGCTGAGGCCCCTGTCAGGCTGGACATGCTTGTCCCCCGGCTCAGCTCTAACTGCTCATTGGCAAACAGCAGGACCCCCAGGGAAGAAGTTTAGCAACAAGGAACAAGGCTCATATACTCATCATCCCAGACCCTAATCCGCCCTTAACACTCTTCACCAATGGCAGACTATTGGGAAGTACACAACCATGTTTTCAGATGGCTGTGTGGTCCACTGGCTACCTCTGGCTGTACAGAGAGGCAAACAGAATACAGTGTTTTTGTCCTATGACACTTCTGAGTAACCAGATGTGCACCCGTAAAACAACGAGTAGAACAGAGACCACTATGTGCACCACAGCTATTCTTAATGAAAAACACATTTTATGTGAAGACTTAAGTGTTAGAAAATAACACACTTGAAATATTTTGTTTATCCATCCTGCATTTTATTACAGAAAAAGATTACTAGGCTAAATCAATGAGTTATACATATGCTAGTCTTAAAGGGATTTCACAAAAAAAAAAAAAATGTTCTTTCCAAAATACATCTGAACTTCCATGGGAGTAAAAGTGCTACAAAAAATTAACAGATGGATTTATACCACACTATATCAATAAGGGCAACATTCAGATTTCCTAATTCACTGAAAATTTTTCAAAAATATAACTGAAAAAAACCCCAAAATCAAACATTGGGATAACTTACTGCAATCCATAGACCTTTACATGCAGGAACAAAAGTTGCAAAATGGTATGTACAAAAAGAAACTGCAAAAATATTTAGGTGTAAGAAGTGTAGTGCTACCATTATTGCAGATTCTGGGGAACAAAAAAGACCTTCAACACAATCTCGAATATTATGGGCTGTGTCTGCATTTAGACATTCAGAAGAAATGAAATAAAGCTATGCCATCCAGTTTCTGGTTCCTGATTGAAAAGGATGGGGAAAAAAGTAAGGTTAAATCTTTTCCAAGTGCTCTGAAACTAGAATGAGAGTTTATAGTCTATATTTAGGGGAGAGAAAAATACCCAGATAACACTACCCTTTTACTTTCCAGACTCCAGTGAGGATTTTGGTTGCCAGCTTCAACTTCTGCTGGCATAAAATTTCAGCACAAACTGAAATCTGTTTAAGACCAAATTTTTTTGGTCTGACATAAGAATACACATATTTAAGAAATTACTGTGGTAAATAAATAATTGGATAAAAGAAGAATCAAGCACACATGAAAGAAAGTGCTTGATTCTGGCTAGCAATACTTCAGCTCACTGCCTTACAGGGTCAGCAAGAATGGCAGGTTACACTGTACCTTCTCTCATTTTGAGTGACACAAGTGCTGTTAGCAAGGATCAAACATCAGCTGGATCAGTGAACAATCCAATATTCTTGATATATACTAGATCATTTCTCTCTTAGTTAGTATTAAACTATGTCCATGTGTATAAATATATTCACACTTTTCACTCAAGGCTAATATGACATGGCTTTTAATTTAATTTGTCAAAGTGCATGAAGCCTACAGAGATGAGGTGAGTCTGGGGTAGTGTCATTCCTGTGCTCATGCCTCCCCAGTTTATTCATGAGAACTCCAATGAGACCTGTCACAGACAGCATCCTTTGAAAATCTGCTGGAATTACTGCATAAGTGAACACTGTCTGGCTGCCTGGCCAATCACATGTGAGCCCTACAGTGTGTGTGGTTTGTTTTTTTTTTTTTTTAATTCTGCTCTTATTGGTTTTGGTTTTATTAGAAAGGACAAACAGATCCCTATTTGACTGCTGTGTATAAATCCTTTGTTCATTAACACTAAATGTCATCCTAGAAAGAACCACAGTGCCTGTGACTCTCTGATCATTGCTTGCATTTTTATCTGCAAATAAACATAAGCAAATGCTGGGCAAAGCAATAAGGTTTAGAAACAGAACAGAATTATCATAATAATATTATTAATTTAATAACAAATGATCACAAATTCTTAATAGGACTAGTACTCATTAATTTCTATGTTAGCACTTTAATTAAAATACTTTATTGTATTTATTAATGATGTGCCCATATACTTGCCCAAACAATAATTTCCCTTATGGGAACTTGGTTTTATAACCTAAATTATGAAAAACAGATGGAAAAAAGTAACATAATTTTAAAAATCATCAACCTATAGATATGGTGTTGTACCTTGTTGCTTCAGAAGCTCTCCTGGAGCAAGGTTTTATGCAGTTGGTAATGAGGCTTTCCATACCTCAGAAGAAGCCAAAGTTCTTGGTGGTAAAAGAAGAGCTTACCAAGCAAATAAAGAGTGCAGACATCAGCGAATTCTGTCCACAAATTAGATATGAATGTACTGTATGTTTTCATTCAAAAACCTCAGCTTGGCTACGTTTAAAAATGCCTTCCTTAACTCAGAGAAGACTGAATCACAGACTGGAAACAGTGATAGCAATACTCACGGATGTTCCAAGGGTATCTGTGGTTCACCACTCAGTACTTACCAAGTTTCAAGCAAATACTTTCATCCTATAAGCCCTATATTTATGATTTAATAGTGATGTCAAAAATAGAATTCTATGACCTATTTCTGATAGTCACTGTTTTTTCTGACCATCAACTTTGCCAGTGCACTAAATTGCCGAAAGCCATCAGAATGTGTCCTGCGCAATTAAGTATCATTTACAGGAATCGAGTATTTTGATTGAAAGTGCTATCTATCCACTTTTGTTGGGCCCTCAGAGCCAATAAAGGAACTTCTGTTAATGTAAGACTTATAAGCCCTTTGTAATAAAAAAGCTAACTTGGCAGAAGTAGAAGAACCTAGTAAGCAGAGACAGAGTGGTTTTTTTAAATTCAGGTTCTAAAATTAGACATCTGAGCTTCAGCATTGTTTAATACACAGTAGAGGTAAAATGGTAAGAGAATCAATAAGAAGTAATCTGGAAGAGATGGGATTCTTGGTGAGGAGATCAGTTTGTCCAAAGCTAGAAATAATTTTTAAAATCTTTTTCTACTACCTGTACCTAAATCTAAATGAGTTCATGTGAATTGGTTTGATCCTGCCAGTAGATAATTGGGTGTGTGGTTGCTACAACCAGAACAGACAATCCAACAGCTGTTGAGGAAATTTAATGTAAATGTGATTATAGATGTTTTCCTGATATTGTCATCAGAGATAACACGGGGACACCACCAGTGCAACTCTATTGTCTTAATCCTATTCACCTGAGACCTTGTTTTGTTTTATAAGCCATAGTTACAGATAAATAAAAAACTCAGCAGGATAATGATGACAGTCATTCCCACTAAAGAATCTTTTCCTTCTGTGAGCTATATTTATATGTAAAGGATATACAGTGTTAATTCTACACTTGAGATGTGGACTGGGAAGTATTTCCAACAAATATATTATTCTTCTCCATTCAGCATACCACTGAGAATTCCTGAGGACACTGTGCTTTGTACCAGCATCCCTGTGGTAATGGGCCTTGTTATTTCATTTACAACAGCAGAAAAAGCCTAGGTACTTGCTCACTTATGCTCATGGCTCACAAGTTTATGGCTGATGACAAACTTCACAATACACTGAAAACTACATTTCTCTGAGCAGTGTTCATACCTGGCTTTCTCAGCTCCTGCTACCTAACTAGGGATGGTACATGAATTTTGGTAGCCTGGTAAGTCTCACAAGCACATAAATGGTATAGTCAACTGCTTTTGCAGAGTATTTTTTAATTCTAGCACAGAAGTTGGCAGATCTTCATCTTCTAAACTAACTACAATTTTTGTGCCATAAGTAGAGTAAGTTTCCTCAAAGGCTTCTGTCAGAGAAAACTGCTTGTTGGCTTCACCCTCAGCACTGTATCTTCTGCTTTCCTTCCCCTCCTTGCCCTTAACCACTGACTCCATCCATCTCATTCCATGCTCACTAGGTTACTATTAGGCCATTGCCTCTAAATATTACTCCAAACCTAGCCAAAATATGTGACTTTCAGCTCACTCATGTCTAAAGCACTTCCCTAATACATCAAGGCACTGAAAGCAGTGTATGTCTCAATACACTCAAGTATGTCTCAATACTGTCTCAGGTACCTTGAGAGAGTCCTGGAACGCTCTTTCATTAA
Organism: Corvus brachyrhynchos; assembly: GCF_000691975.1. Classification (NCBI taxonomy): domain Eukaryota; kingdom Metazoa; phylum Chordata; class Aves; order Passeriformes; family Corvidae; genus Corvus; species Corvus brachyrhynchos. The sequence goes on along the minus strand of NW_008237919.1, from coordinate 4,636,650 downwards.
AAAACCAGTAAGCAGTTGATTTGGTTGGTCATGCTTCATCAGCCATCACCTGCCACCTTACTACATTCAAAAACTGTACTAAATGAGCTCACTACAACTCTGGCTTTGTTCTAGTCCATAAATAACCTCTTCTTCTTAATCAGTGTGCAACTGAGCTTTCCTATTTTGACCAACCTGATTTCAACAACAAGGTGACCTGTTTAGTGGGTGAGGGAAAGGCTGTGGATGTTGTCTACTGGACTTTAGTAAAGCCTTTGACACCATTTCCCACAACATTATCTTGGAGAAACTGGTTTCCTATGGCTTGGATGGGTGGACTGTTTGCTGGGTGAAAAACTGGCTGGATGGCCAGAGAGTGGTGGTGAATGGAGTTACATGCAGCTGGCAGCTAGGCACCAGCAGGGGTTCCCCAGGGCTCAGTAACTGGGGTCAGTCCTGTTTAATATTTTCATTGACAATCTGAATGAGGGGATCAAGTGCATCCTCAGTGAGTTTGCAGATGACACCAAGTTGGGCAGTAGTGTTGATCTGCTGGAGGGTAAGAAGGCCCTGCAAAGGGATTTGGACAGGTTGGATCGATGGGCCAAGGCCAATTTTATGAGGGTCAGCAAGGCCAAGTTCCAGGTCCTGCACCTGTGTCACAACAACCTCAGGCAGTGCTACAGGCTGGCGGAAGAGTGGCTGGAAAGCAGCCTGGTGGAAAAGGACCTGGGGGTGCTGGTTGACAGCAGCTGAACATGAGCCAATGTGTGCCCAGGTGGCCAAGAAGATCAATGGCATCCTGGTTTGTATCTGCAAAGTGTGGCCAGCAGGACCAGGGCAGTGATTGTCATTCTGTACTCAGCACTGGTGAGGAGGCACTTTAAGAACTGTGTTCAGTTTTGAGACCCTCACAGCAAGAATGACATTGAGGTGCTGGAGTGAGCCCAGAGAAGGGCAACAAAGGCTGGTGAAGGGTCTGGAGCACAAGCATGATGAGGAGCAGTTGAGGGAACTGGGGGTGTTCAGCCCGGAGAAGAGGCTGAGCGGGGACCTTATTACTCTTTACAACTACCTAAAGTAGTGAGGTGGGGGTTGGTCTCTTCTCCCAAATAACAAGGGGAAAATTTGTCCTGGAAAGGGTTGTTGGGCATTGGAACAGGCTATCCTGGGAAGTGGTTGAATCACCAACCCTGGAGGTATTTAGATGTGTAGATGTGGCACTTAGAGACATGGTTTAGAGGTGGAATTCACAGTGCTGGGTTAACAGTTAGACTCAATGTTCTGAAAGGTCTTTTCCGTCCTAAACTATTCTATGATTCTATAATTCTTTCTAAACACTTCACCCCAATTCTTCAGTTCTCTTGAACTTTCCATTAATTTCCTGGTCTACAGCAGGAGCTAGACTACACACTCTGCAAGGAGGATTACCAGGGAAAGCAGCGAAGAAAAATAAAAATTAAAATCCCTGTATATTTTCTGCTGCAGAAAACAGTGGAATCATAGAATCATTGAATAGTTTGGGTTCAAAGACAGATTTACACAATAAAATTAAGTGTCTCCAAAGCAATCTACTGAAGCAGGAACATGCAGTAGAATAACTTTGTCTATCCATGCCCAGCCAATGAACTGCAATTTAAAATACTTTACAAAATACTTTACAAAAACCAGGCAGGCATAAATCTCTACTCCTCTAATCTGATTTTTATAGTTCAACTTGTTCTTTGTTGTTTACAAAACCATCAGTTTTGGAGAAGAAACAAACAAAGTGTTTCGGCAAACACTGTCTCCAACCTAGAATTCACCTCACCTCTTTCAGAAATCTGTAGTGTGAATTTTGGCATCTGGACTAACCACCTTTAATAGTTAAACAACAAAACAGGCCCTTCCATGTGTGTTGTACTTAAATGAAAAGTACCTGTCTGGCTGTGTATGTTCAGAATATTATGAGTGTCATCCTAGAAGACTGTGAAGCTTTCTGTACTTCAAAGAGAGATAAAGTAAGAGGAATAATATTTGCATAAGGAAAAAGCAAGCTTTTGAGTATTCAGAGAAGTCTACACTACTGCAGGTTAACCACATGATAGCTGCAGGGATACAGAGCTGGTTATGCACAGACACCTCGGATTCAGAAGCTACTTCAAAGCTGAATCGAGCCTGAGCTATAGGTCCTGCAAGTTCTATGCTGACTGTGTCTGCCTTTGTGCCATGTACCTATGAACACTGGGGAGAACACTGCAAAGTCAGAATCCACACCTCAGAGTCAGTGTGGATTCAGCAGGTCTTAATTCCTGCTCTGTGGCAATCATGACACAGAGGTGTGCCAGCATCAGCTTGAAAAATGCCCCCTTCATATGAGGGGGTAACAAGTCAGTTGTCTCTATGACAAAATTCATCACCTGGCCTTACTGTATCTTTCCATCATCACTTACTCTTTCTTTGAATACTTAAAGAAGAAAGCTATTTGCAAGCAGGTCAAGTTCCTGAACACTTGTACAGCAATTCAATTCAACTTATTAAAGATAAAATGGTGAAAAAAACATCAGGGTTTCAGGTTCACTGATATCGCTTAAGACAACTAATAAATAATGTAGCAAACAGAAATACTGCTGGTATGGAAAGCATTTTAAAATGTATTTGTGTCATTATGTCACTAAGACAACTACAACTTAAATTTAGACTCTTCCTAAGTCTATATTCAAGTTTTGACCTGAACCAGTTAAATTATGGAATTCCTTTTCCTGACTATCCATACAAATGGACTAGTAGGGCTCAAAAGTACATTAAAAAATATATTTTTTTTTGTAATGAAATTAATGAAATATTATTATTTGGATACTGTATGTATTTTTTTATATAAATATCTTAAAAGTAATCTTTTCAATCTTTAAAAATACATTACAAAAAGCAGATCTATAAGTAACAAATGAACAGACATTAGTTTTCCAAATTACTTGAAGAGCTGTATCTTTTTGGGACTTGAAAAGATGTGATGATGTATAGTTCCTCAATCAAACAATCAGAGGAACAACCACACATAAAGTTAAAAGTAATCAATTTAATAGTAAGATTCTGAAGATTCCATTTGACTCTTTGGAAGTTAACCAATTCTTTTATTTTTTTTCTTTTTTTCCATTTTACATACTGTTGTCACAGGAAATGAAAACAGAACTGACAAATGTCCTTTTGAGAAATTAATTTTAGTACTAATGTAATGCAAATTAGCTTTGCCGTCAGCAATGACAGAGATACCAAAGCTTGCATTTAAAGAAAGAAGAATTATGCAGGTGTTTACATGAATTTAATTAGCATTTCATTATGTCTATATGACAATAATAACAGTATTATTTTGAGAACTGAAATACTGTGGCTCTATCAAGTTTCAGCAACTTGATCTGCATAGTCACATAAATTAATAGTGATATTATCTGAGGGACAGATGAGGATCCTTCATCAACAGGAAATTATAGCACAGAGCACATGCTTCATATATCCAGTAATCTTAATATTCACAGTGGAATATCTTTTTCTTTTGTGTTTGTGTAGGGCTGGGTAGCAGGACGTTTCAAGCCCAGCAGTTCGGGCTGCTGCTGTCAAATGTAAACCAGCTCACCCTTTACATCCAAGAAATCCTGAGCAAACCTGCCACCCAGTGACTTCAGCTCAGAACTGCCAGGGAGAGGGAAACTGGCAGGAGAAAATCCCTTTCCTTGCCCTTAATGCAATAATACAATAACAAAGGAATAGAACAGAAATACAGAAAGTGCATATTCCTCTTAATTATATCCTACATAAACCTTTGCATTGGATTTGCTGAATTTGTTAAAAAATCTGTATTTGTTATTATTTACGCACTGAACCACCTAATACCTACAAATGAAGACTTCAAATGCAATCCTACTGTCCCCTCTGTCCTGGATAAAGACCAAGCTGCCTGTGGAAGAGTAACAAAGATTATTTGCACTTGCTTTGCATTTGTAAGCCCAGAATTAAGGCTTAGGAATGCAAAACAAGAAGATGCCTCTGCTAAAATAATTTCTACCAGTACTGACAGATCAAATGCAAAAGGAACACAACAAACCAAGAAAGATTCTTCAGGAAGAAGGATATCCTTCAGGGGTTATACACGGACAAGCAAATTAAATTATATTTAGATCTAAACTATTTAGTTTTAAAAGTCTAAGTGAATTAGGAGTTCTTCAGCTTCTTCTGAATCCTGTGGAGTATCCATCCGTATAATCTATTGAAAAAGGAAGTATTACAGCACAAGATTCAACACCCACATGAAGAGAAGCACCTCTTTCTCTCCCTCTGAAGACCACAGAAATTTTTTAGGGACCAAGGTAGCCTAGGAAAGTTAGGGTACTTTGGTTTTGAAATTAAGCATTTCAATAAAAGGTCTAAAATATTGTGGAGATAATCAGAACTTGAGATCAGGAGTCCAGGACCACTGGCTATCTGGAAGGTGAAACAGGTGGTTGGGAACTAAATAGTGTCAATCTTCTAAGAGAATTACACATTTTCTGAAGGCCTTATTTGGTTCCATATTTGCCAACTTGAAGTGCTTTGTAGAAAATGCTCTAAAATCAGGATTAAATTTCAGAATTAATTTATCCTAAAAGAAAAAAAAATCTGATTTCCTTCTATTTTCATTGTTTAGAGGAAACCTCAAAAGTATATATCAATGATAAAAAAAAATTTTTGTTCAGCATATTCAACAGATGACCCACAGATGGAGAAAGTTCAGGTTCCCTTCTCTTGCATTACAAACTCTTCTGATAAAGCCATTTTTACCTTCCTCCACACCTAAATAACAGATTCATCAACACTTTCAGTCTGTTTTCCTGTTTTATGGAACAAATTTCCTTGTGTGACGTCTGTTAGGTAGCTAAAAGCAATCAACTAAATAAAATCTGACACAGAGTGATTTTATTTGCTCTTTTACAAGGAGTAAGTTTAGTGGAGCTTTACTCTTTAAGCTCTTATTTTGACTGATGCTCAGACTCATTCCAATCTTTATCGAAGGACAAACTAATGCAATTAGGAGGCAATTAAAGCTTTTTCAAGGCATTCCTATGCATTGATTACTACCAGAGTGTAAATATAAACTTATCAAAAGTGTGACTTAACAGTCACCTGCAGGAAATGTTTTGAAAGATGCCAGTGTACTGGAGAAGAACTACGTATTTTTTAATTCCTGAGGCAATACAAAATACACTGCAGACTACTAACTACCCTGCTACTGAGAGTGGACATACACTTTCAGGAGATTTATTGCAGAAAGGGGTGTATGTCTTTGGGTTTCAATGTTTATGAGCTGATCTTAGCATACTTCCACTAGCTTGTTGGACAAGGACATGTTCTCTCACTGAAAGAGAGCAGTGTGTCTTCTTAACTATGTCTTACAACTCAGCAAATGAGCAGGTCGAGGCAACTCTTGAATCTTCAAAGGGCTGGTTTGTTCCAAATCAGACTAAAATAGTTACACTTTAAACATCTTTTCACATGGAGATAAACAGATACTGAAAGCAAAAAAAGTAATCTCTTGGTCCGTGGAAAATCAGATAATATTTAAATTTGAGGATTTTCATGTAATTTAAACCCAGAATAACAGAATAAATATTTACACAAGTAGGCAACCACTTGGAGGTTGCTGAATATTAGGCAAATCAGCATGTGATTAGACATAACAAGAAAGGATTTCTAATAGAGACATTAATTTTGAATAAAACTGATAGAAGACTCTAAAAACATAACCATACTTGCAAATACAAAAGAGCTACGGGTTTTTTATATGCTAAAATGAGTGTCTTTTGTATTAACTTGTTTAGACTTCACATAAACTGTTCTTCCTCAGTGTTTACAGACTGTTTGACTCCTACCCACCATCTGGCCAAGTTTTGTGCCAAATTCCAGAAATGTTGATGAGAAAAACATGGGTAAGTAAAAGTAAATGCATATGCACACTTTTTGGAGGTAATTTGCACCCTGTTTACAATCAGGCTACCTACTTAACAGCTATTTTCACTAATAATCAGAGTGGGATTTATCTGAGGTACCAAAATACTTACATCAATTTAGATACCTGATTTCAGGTATCTGCCTGCAAGTGCCTATGTGTCTGGAAGGTGTCTGAATTGTAATTCTATTTTATGTTCTTGGCCTACTGGACCCAAACCAACACAGAAAAGACAACTATTCACAACAAAGAAAACTAGGCTTTCATGTATTAAAGAATGATCTATAGTATCTTACCATAACATTCCTTTCATAATGTTCATGTTCTTTCTCAAAATCTATTACAAAGCCATTTAGAGACCAAATAAATGTCAGGTCTAATGTGGGATCATGGGATGCAATGCATTGCATGGTAGCATTCTCTCCAACGGTGACATCAACATTCAACGGAGCTAAAGTAATCCTTGTAGCTTCTGTGAAGTTAATGGCAAACATGGAAAACTCCAATAAATAAATGTTTATTCAAATACAAACTCGGCTTCATAACTATTTGATCATACATTAAACCACTCTCTCAAACTCTAGTTTACATGTTATTCATACAACTACATTTCAAAGGACCAAACTGAAAGGAACAAAGAAAACATTTTACAACTAAAATTCCTGACTTCTGTTTAGCTGTTTAAATCTCTGAATCACATTACAAGTATTTTTATTCATTGACTATATCTCAAGTAGAAAGAAGACACATGATGAATCTTACATGACTTGTGCTGCGTTTCTTGTTTCAATTACAATATTTCCTATGTTTCAAAACTTGTCTCTTTAATGAATGAAAAGTTCTACTTGGTTAGGCTGAGTCCGATTTCCATTACAGCATTGTAAGGATTGAGATTTTAATTTATCTACTGATATAATAGATGCATAACAAATTGTGCAAATAGCTACATGTGAAAAAGAAGAGAAAACAATACAAGGAAAGGAAGAAAGCTGTACATACCCCAGCAATGTCTCTTATTATTACAGGAACAAAAAAGAAAGCAGACATCTCATGACACTTGCTTGAGCTCTTGACACATACATCAAACTCATATGGCAAATTAGCAACTGTTCTGGAAGGGACTCACTGGATCAGTGAGACTTGTTCCTTTTCTTACAATTATTATCATAAAACAAAAAGTAACAGAATATCTTCCTTACGCCATGACGTAATATCTGTCCCACCAATATGAGAGTGGTAGTAGGGTATCAAAAGTGGGAAGACAATAGCCATAAGAAAAGTTATTGCCACTAGTTAAAACCTAGGCTTGAGCTTGCTCCAAGGAGCACACTCCATTCCATCACACACAGAAAAAGAAAATAACCTCAGTAAGCCCAGTATTTTGTCAATCTGCCTCAGAAAGAAACCTTTTCCCAGATCCTACTTTAGTAATCTAAAACCTGCTTAATACTGAGACTACAAGGATGGCACAACTACTGCCTTTTGCAATATGGAGCATCTCACTGTGTATTGGAGCAGCCTGTTAACATCTGGTCTCCAGGGCCTTACATATGGACTCATGCATAGGATACTTGCTCCATTCCAGTGTGGTGGTGCTGGTATGCTCAGTACCAATACCTGTCTAAAAAGTTGCTGAAAGAGTGGACCAGTGGCAGGGAACGAACAGCAGTTGGGAAAAACCATCAGAGTTTGCAGCGTCTGTCAGCTTCAGATTTAACTTTTTAATTTCCTATAGTCATGTGCAATGTCTGAGACGTTTTATGGGCCACACAATGTGCTTGGGAATGCCACTTTCAATGCATTCTTCATCAGCCTTCAGCATTGCCCACAACGTGAAAATGATTTTGAAATAAGTCAACTGACCTTTCTGTTTCTGCTGTGATGTCTTATACTCTTGGTGTTCATTTTTAGATGGATCAGAGCAGAATTTTACAAAATTTAAAATTTCTTTATACTAGTTTATAAGGTTTACAAACATATTGGTTTTTGTTTCACTGTGCGAATTTGGTATGCAAATATTCTTCCTGATTTTAGAAGAATGCTAGAACAATTAAGGGGCTGGATATATTTATTTACATAAACTTTCAAAATTAAATGCCTGAGGGTAACATTAAGATATATGAAACAGCAGAAGATAATAAAAAGTAACTGCAAGGATCAAAATACAGTTTTACATTTCATTTGGTACAATAAATTTGGAATGTATCAGCCAGAAAATTGCTCTCATATGATGCTACAGACTAACTCTTCCATTAGCACAACAATATTGTGGCATTGAGCTGTCACATCCAGCATGATTTCTGGAACAGAGATTAAACACGTATTTGACAAATGACTCTTCTACTATCACTGGTACTTGATAAGACATAGCTCTTACAGAATGCTATCCTTCCTGTCTGTAGTCTACAGTTATTTAATTATTTGAAATCAGATTTAAAATACACAACTAAGGGTATCAGTACTCAAGCAGTAAATACAAATACTGATAAAGGAAAATAATTTAGAAATGCAATCATATGGATATACACCCTTATCCCACAAATTTAATGCATATTTCTTTAACAGCAATTCTCTCTTAAACATGTTTATACCACCAGCATCACCACCACAACACCACCACACCAAAACCCCCCAAAATAAAATGACAAAACCAAACCAAACCAAACCAAACCAAAGCCCGTACAAAGCAAAACACCACAACACTAAGGAAGGTCAGCAGGAGTCCCATTTCTCTGAGTCATGGCCCCAGAATCACACCTTAGCATGAGTGCTGAGCTATCAAATAGAGCCAATGCATTGAAGTATGTCAGTTTAATGTATTTTATTTAATAATCTCTTATGGAAAAATCAACCCTGAAAATTGAGATACAGTGTTAGAACTGGTGCAAACATACCCAGTTTCAGCTGAGCAATATGCTTTAAAAGCATCAATTCATTTATAATGAGCAATTAAATTAGAAAGATGTAGAACAGCTTGAAAAAGCACTGCAATGCTGGAACAAAATTAGTGTTTTTGAATTAAGGGATTCTACCCAAAACAAATGAATGCAATTCTGACGCTTACCTGTCATTTCTAGAACACCAGTGCTATTGGCTTTTCCTCGGTTATTTTCTGCAAAACATGTGTAGCGACCTTCATCCAGCTTTGTGACATTGATAATTTCCAGGCTCCCATCATCCCAGATACGTATGCTATGGAAAGTGCAAAAAATACATCAAGAGAAATGAGATTTTACATTAGAAAGCAATGCTTCCTGTAGAACTGTAGTAAGTGAAAGAACAAACCACAAACATCATTTCAAAGCTCATATCTAACTACTGGATTTATAAACACTCCTTCAGTAAAAAATATTTAAAGAGACTGTGGCATGATCAGATGCCTCAGGTTGCTAGAGCAAGAGAATGTACTTCTATTCACTTGTACTCATTCAAGTGATTTTCTTAGTCTTTTAATAGTACAATTCAATTTTTAAACCAGACTAGGTAAAGCTGGATACCCTGCTAACTCTTTGAATCTGTACTGCCAGCAACATTTTGGCATATTATTTTCCTGAAGTTACACATTTTCCTGTCCCTGAGGTCTACAAAATGGAGAACTATCCTATGGGATAGACAGATACATAAGGCTACATTTCTAAGGCTCAAAGTGTTCACTAACAGTACTAACCGGCTCCCATTTACAAGTAATTCTGTTCCTTTGCTCCAGGAGAATTTTGGCTTAGGAGCAGCTTTAGGCTTGCATTCAATGATTACACGCCCCCCTTTAGCAGCTAGGATTTTCTTCTTCATAGGGTTCAGTTCAAAAGTAGGAGGTGAAGCTGAAAGCAAAAATTAACATAAAAACTGCTGTTAGTGATTTTACTGCAAAATAGAACTTGTTTGCAACAACAAGAACAGAACTCTTGAATTGTTTACAAATGTTCATTTTCAGGCCAGTAAGAAAAATATTAACAATACAGATGATGTACTGGGAAGCACATGGTAATCTAAAAAACCAGGAAAAATCATTACATAGTTCTGTGCTGTGTTACACCAGAGGTTTCTTTCTATTGATTTCTGAACTTTCATCTGAGTTTAATCTAACAAGATCAAAGTCCACTGAAAGTTCCTCCCTTTCAAAAGGCCTTTTGATCAGTCCTAATAAAATTCAGATTCCTGGAGGTAAATTTCTTTCACAAGTTGCTCACTCAATCATACTTCCAAAGAATAGTTGGGTTTACTTTTCAGTGGTTTTAACCCTCTCTAGAAACTAAAATTGTGCCCTTCTTATTCTTTGTGATTTTCTGTTTGGCCACCTGGCTTTAGGTGCACTCTCAGATGTACAAGAGTACTAAGACATGACTGTCGTAAGCACCACACTTAGGTCTCTGAGGTCAGATCTTTGCTTACTAATTTTCTCTTTATTTTAAACCAAATAAAAGAAAAAAAGCTTTTAATTATTTTGCATCTTGGCATACCACCGTTAATCATGCCAGCGTGTGCACAGCCTGAGGAAATAAGGCTATTATTTAATTACAGAAGTACAGAGCAAAACTCTGACCAATATCCACATCTTACCAACCCTGAACTTTGAAAATGCACACAGAGAAAGTGCTCATTTTGTTTAAACCAAGCTGGTAGGGAGTATATAGTAATGGAAGAACAGTGTAGAATGAAGCATTGTTGTGCAATGGGTTGGGAAAAACAAGAATAGTTTAGTTCTTGGGAAAGTCTGAAGGCAAATGTGAGATGGAAAGAATAGTAACTACTGCAGGGAAATCTAGGAAAATATGTCATACAGCCAGCGTGTCTGCTCTAATGAAATCAGTAAAAACATCAGAAATTGTTTTAAGGCTGGGAACTCTAGATCCGAGAGTCAAACTTTCAACAGGATGCTTCCTAGGAAAACACAATGGATTCATTACTACATCCAGCCATCAAATGGCACAGCTACGTTGCATACAAACATGGTGACTTGGGTGTAATGGGTTGTAGAAAGCAAAAGCAAAGGGGACAGCAAAGATGAAGAGCTTCAAAGGCCAAGTAAGTGACAACATGGTTTCTTAAAAAGCAAATTTTTCCTCACAGAGGAGTGATCATAGGTGAGCAAAAATGAAAATGCTTCTTAACCAGTTTTGCAAGCTTGAAGTATAGGCTGCAACTCCATGTGCTTCATATAACTTCTGCACTATCAGTTCCTCTGAGAGGGAACAGCAGGAAACAAACATCATAAATAAGAATGGAAAAAATGCCCCACAAGTTGGTAACTTTATTCCTCAAGTTGTTGTCAAAAACCAGCTAGAGAACTCAAATAAACCCCATCTCACCTAGATTGAGTGAGAGTTCTTAGCTTCATCCTCACAGGAATGTGTTACCAAACAGTATTTGCAAATGTAACTGCTATCTTATTCAACCCTGAGACAGTAAATAGAGAAGTAATCCCACTGACCCACAATCTTCAGTTCAGCATTTGCATAAATAATTCCATGAATGTTTTCTGCTATACACTGGTACATGCCGGCATCGTCAAAGGTCAGACTTTGCATTCTTAGTTCACCCTTCCGGAACTACAACACAGAATCAATGAAACAACAAGATATTAATATAAACTACGTAAGTTGAAGAATTCACACACATCCACATTATTTTTTTTTCCTTTTTTTTTCTTTTCCTTTTTTGGTGACATTGGGTTCATCTTTTTTTAAAGAAAGATTCAGTGTCATTCAGTACTTAAGTTTCTGGAAAAGTCCTAGCTGAGTGTCAGTAGACAAATTTACTCTCCAGTCCGGCGTTATCATATCAATGCAAACACTACTGAATCAGAAATAAGAAACAAGGAATTAAATTAATTTTATGCACATAACCTTTGTTATGCCATGCTCACTGGTCAGTACTTTCTGTTGTTACATCATTTTACAATAGAAAAAAGTCAAAGCAAGTCCCAGTGAGGTAGGAGTTTTTCAGAAGAGTCCTCTGGGAGATGGTAGAAACTATTTTCTAACACTTTGTTTTAATGTAAAAAAGAAAAAGCAGTCAATCAAAATAAGGTACTTAAGGTGGGGTATTTGGTAAATTACAAATAGATGTCAATCAGTTTTTGAAAGATCATGTTAATATATTCTGTTTTCTTGTGAAAATCAAGCTGAAATCTTTAACCCTTGTATCTAAGTACATTGGAGTGCATGGAGCAGTAGAAGATTAAGACAATACTACTTAGCTGAAAAGAGAACAGATTAAAGGAAACGTATTTTCTGATTTGTTTTATGTGAAAATGTTTTAATCAGGTTTTCTAAAAGGCATCTTTGTTGTGTGCTAAATGAAATGCCTAATTGCAAGTTATCTGTTTTAAAAACAAATTATATTTTCAAGGCAATTAACATATTTTTGCTATCTTCCATTTGGAAATCATTTTATATCACAGTAACACACCGTAAAATCTTCTGGTGTACTACTGGAGGCTTAAACACGGCGTTCTGCATCCCAGTGTGCCGATTTTTTCAGTGAAAGCCAAGTTCAGTGGGGACCAGCAAGCAACTCACTTGTTAAATTATTTGTTTGCAATAACCGCCAAATCTAGACAAAAACATTGTTTTTCCTGGTTTAAGCCACCTCCAAATAGCAGATAGTGACATCCCTGTTCTCCCTCCAACATCACACATTTTTTTTAAGATATACAGTCAAAAAACAAGCCGCCTCATTGTCTTTTTTTATTTGCTTGCCAAGATCAGAGTCATCAGAGCTCAACAGATGCAGACCTGCATTGTGCCCTCATATTCTCTTGTTTTTTTAATGGCTTTTCATATAGTATAAGCAACAGACTTTAAATACACTTTTGAAATGCCTGAACAGATTTTTCCCTGAGCAGCTGTGGACGTCTCATCCCTGTAATTGTTCAAGGGCAGGCTGGATGGAGTTCTGAGCAACCTGGCCTAGTGAAATGTGCCCCTGCCCATGGCTAGGGGCTTGGAACTAAATGATCTTTAAAGCACCTTCCAACACAAACCATTCTGTGTCTCCATGATTCTAGGACACAAAATCTACTTCGTTTAAACCAAATATGCAGTGTAACAGAATTAAATTATCAAACATTACTTCTTTAAACTTCTTTTAAGCATCACCCAAACATTTGCAACACTCCGTGTCTAGAAAAAATGTGAAAAAAATACAGGATATAGAAACACTACTGATAATTTTAAAAATACTTTTTCTTGTCATATCTCCACTGACTCTATTTTGTCTTATATTTTTAATGACACATTCATGTTTAATGTGGTAAAAGGATTAATTTTAAAGAGAAGCTGATAGACTTTTTTTTTATCCAGAGTGAAAAGCATTAACAGGCCTGGAGAAAAAGGGATATCCATCTCCTAAACATGGTCAAAAGTTAAGTTTATAATTCAAAGCTGAATACTAAATAGCCTGAAGAAATAAGAGAAGATTGAGATGAAACTTTTAAAAGTAGATTTTAATGCCTCATACAAGTGGAATCAGCAAATATTTGGATCATTATAATTAATTTTCCTTTAACCTTTAATAATGCATGCTTCAAAAAATTGTTTCCACGAGCTAACCAATCAAGCCTGTGTTACCTACAGCAGTACACTCACCGAGGCACCATTCTTCAGCCACCTAATTGTTGGAATAGGCTTGCCTGTAGCTACACAAGGCCAGTACAGGTCACTGCCTATATCCCTTTCTGTGTCATTGATATGTTCAACCCACTCAGGAGCAGCTGCAGAATAAAATACATGATGCATTGTAAATATAGCACATACATATTTAATTGGAATTATGTTGTATTAATTTCACTGCTTTCCCCATGATACTTAAAACAGGCAACACAAAGTAATGGTGATAACTCAGCAATGTGCCAGCACAAAAAAGAAAGTTTTTGTCTTACAAGATAGATTCAAAATAGCTTCAAACTATTTTTTATGAGAAGAAAATTTGGAATTGAAATAATGGCTCCTGAATGACCAAAGACATAAGATATTACCACCTATATTGATCTGATCTGTAGATTATTCAGTGTGGAAATTACTCAGTAGGACCATAAAAATGATAGCTAAATGACATGAAATTGTGCAAAACTGTGTATGTACTGAAAGGATCTCCAAGAAATTGTTCTCTTGGTCCAGACAGGATATGTAAGAAATTAATATTGAAAACGGTCCAGCATTTTTGCTTTTGCTAAACAAACAAACCAATTTACTTATTACGAGCAGTAATAACCTTCCCACACTAATTCTGAGTTTGATGTACTGAAGTTCTAGCACTTGACTGAAGATCTTATGTGTGACCTTTTCATGGCATAGTTTTGTGGCATAAGCCTCAGACAAGAAGTCAACTTACTTGGGAAGATTTCAGTACGAGCAGTAAGATACAATTTTTGGTTACCTAATTTAACCAAATGCATAAAGGGAAGTGACAGAGGGCAGAGGAATAAAGAACTGTTCATAGTTAATAAGAGAGAGAGCTATGACAGAACACACAAACAAAATGAGAGAACAAGAAATCATAACAAACCTAATGGTATCTTTTTCCTCCCAGAAGTTCTTTTACTTCAACCACTATAAATTGATTTAATTTACACTATGCTCAAGTATATTAACACATAACTGTCAAGGTGTATATACCAGCTATCATAACCAGACAAATTGAGTAGTCATTCAATTAATACATAAATATCATGCCTGGCATTTAATGCAAGAATTTTGATTCTGCTCTATTAACTTGAACAGCAGTGTGTGAGGATGATAATACGAATCACCACTGATATCAAGTGTGAAAACACTGACATTTCCAACATAAGTAAAAGCAACACAGATCATCAGCAATAAAATTGTTCTTCCTACCTTGTACATAAACTCTTGCTTGATGTTTATCCTTTCCTTTATAGTTTTCAGCTTCACACTCATAAAGTCCTTCATCTTCATACTGAATATTGAAGATCTTAAGAACTGCACCAGACATGCTTATCTCAGCAGAGGCTGGCAAGGGTTCAAGGTATTTACTCCATCTGAGTTCAGGAACCGGACTTGAAAAGGTACAGTAAAGTACAAATCAGTGTGTTCAAGAACTGGCTGTTAAATTGCATACTACAAAAAGAGCATTTGAAAATGAAACATGTATTTTCATTCCCTGGAAAATGAAAGCAAACCGTGCTGTACAATAACTTTAAAACACACTTACTTTCCAAGAGCGAAACACTCCAGTGTCACGTTTTGCCCCAGGAGAGCGTATGTGTCCTTGAACTTCACCTTGATATCAGCAGGATATACTTTTGCTCCTAATATGAAAAAAAAGATTCTAAGAAAAGGCATATGAGAAAGTTATACAGCTATTAAAATTTCCACAGTTCGATAAAACTTTTCTTAAAATTCCAGACAAAATTTTTCTTTACACTGTATAAATAGCCTGTCAATTCGTAAGATCTGACTAAGCACTGAACTTTTACTAGAAGGCACCATCTTTTTACTCAGAAACTAGTTATCTTTCTCTGGATGACAAATCCTAACTTTTTTTCAGAATTTCTAATTGCTTTTGAAGCATGATGTGTGTGGGTAGGCAAAAACCTGAGTCTCTATTTTCCACATTTTTTTTACTGGATAGAATATTTTGAATTATTTTGAATTTAAGCTCAATTTTATCTCAGTAAGGGTATGAAGGAGCTAGAGCAAGCACATCTACAGTTTAATGAGAGCACAGGGATGTAAAAGTAATCAAATCTCCTTACTAGCAATCCCTGTAGGAATCCTCTTGTAATTCTAGATGAAGATGGCAGTGTGAATACTGGCTATGGAATATTTGGTCAAAGATCAGTAATTTGGAATTATTCAAATTCAATCAGTAATATGGAAAATTTTACAGATAAAAGGGTCACTAAAAAATTCATCATCAGTTTATGAGAAGCTAGTGACTGACAGTCTGAAGTGGCAAAAGGGAACTTGGTTCCTATTTGGAAAACATGCAGTTCTCCTGAAGAAACAGTGACAAATAATCCAGTAACACAAAGCTACAAAGGTGTTTTAGGAGATTGACCATGAGACACAAAGCTTTTAGACCACTGTTGGATAGGAAGTTTCATAAGGGGAAAAGGATTTTCCTCTTTCATGGGGGATTTTCTGAGGGAAAAAAAGTAAATCCTGAAGCTGTTCATCAACATTTACATGAAGTTTCTGCTTTACAGTCATACTCCTTTGAACCAGTGCCAAGACTAAAAAAGTTATTGAAAATTTTGGAATGAGATCAGGGGCTTATCATATAAAAGAGATAGGGATTCTGGGGATAAGAACTCTGTTCTCAATGATTTGAAAGGAAATTTGTGAATGAATCTATGGAGATTTCCTTCATGAAGTTTTCAATGTGGATCAAAATGATTTGGACCTCTGGAACACCAAGTAACATTGTGCAGTAGCCATTATAACTTGCCATATAATTCTCCTTACAGAAATGAAAGTAGTTATGAATTAGCACAAAATTATAATACAAACAGTTAAAATACTGCATGTGCATAGTATTGCCAATAAATACTTACGATCAGATTGCGGAATAAGTGGAATAAATTTACTGAATACACTCTTCGTTATTGAAGGGCTGGACACAAAACACGAGTAATTGCCCTTATCTGATGCTTCCACATTTGCTATGTAGAGATTGCCATTCGTCTGGGACACAAACCGTCGTTTGTCCAAAGCAATGAACACTGGGAACTCATTTAGAAGCCAGCGATAACTGAGGTCATCTACAGGAAAATATTGTAGTCAATATTAAAACCCAACACTATCAGCTATTTAAACCACAGAATATTGTCTGCATATAAATCACTTGACTCTGATTTCTAGGTTATAGATCTTTTTTTCAGAGAGGCAGCTATGTGAGAGAGATTTATACATCTCAGCAGCCAGCTCATTCCTGTCTACACTGAACATTGGGGCACTACTGCCGTGAGTGCAGGTTACTGGGGACCTGGCTACAGTGCACACACCTTGCCCTGGGCACAACCATCCCACAGGAACTGCAGTGGGATGGGATCAGAGAGGCAGCTGGGTCTTGACCTTATGCAATCGAGAAGCTGGGAAGTCCTCACCAGTCTTGTGATTTAGACAAAACCTTAGAATATTTTAACTAGTAATATGTCTCTGCTCTACAGTTCCTTGCAATGCTTAAACTGAGCATGAAAACTAAGTCATTACTCCATTTTCCAAGGTAGAAGAGATGCTAACAGCCAATTTCATCCCTCATGATGGAACTCCAGATGATTGAGATTATGGGTATAATCCCTGCAGAGCTCTTCAGTAGCTAATGATGAGAAAAAGTCACTTACAGAAAATAAATAACCTCATCCCTGACCCTCTGGGGATGCTTCTGCTGTTCCATGATTTTAACAGAAGCCCATGATCATAGCAGTTGAGGCGACTTTACCAGGTGATAAATAAATCTGGGCCCTGACCAAGACCAGCAGAAAGTCTGGGATGACACAGTGACAGAGTGACATGTACTCAGGTCTTTTGATTGGTAAACCAAGTCTCCTCTCTGTTATGCAGGTTAGCCTGAGTAATTCTATTTGTAGTATCAAAACCTACTTGAAAATTCAACAGTATTCCTTACATATGACCAACAACAAACATATTCAAAACAGAAACCTAACCTAAATGGTGATTCTCAAGCTGCATAAAAGTTATTGTTTCAGTAAATATAAAAAAACCTTGCAACAATAAATATTAACTTGCCTTTTACTCTTAATACATTGAAAATGAAGCACTTTTAGCTGAATTACCTGGGTAGTGGTAAGGGGGCTCACAAAGAAGCACTGCTCCAACACCTTCTCGCACTTTCACCTCATAACGTTCCTCAGGTGGAAAGGGATCCAGATCTAGTTTTAAAAAAAGCAAGAGGAGGAGAATAGGGATTTTAACTACAGTAACTTTTTATTATTATAATTATTTTCAGTCCTGCAGAGATTAGTATAGAAATACAATACATGGCAGACAGAAACCTGTTGACCCCTAATGCCAGTTTTGCTTGTCATTATCAAATGAATTTTTTTTTACATTATTTTTGTCATCATAATTGTAAATTCCAGGGGGAAAAAAACGTGATGCAGACTGTATCCCTAAGAGTATTTAGGTTTAAAATATTCTAATGAGTTTTAAGGCACTGGATCTAAAAAGTATGTACAGTATTCTCAGATGGATTAATTCATGAAGTATGTGAGATAATGTGGGTTTTGTTCCATAGTTTCAGTAAATTTGACAGCAAAACAAAATTAAAGCTGGTCAAGACTTTTTTGAACTCTTCCAAATGGTTGTTCATATTTTTCAATCAGTTTATGCATAAGCAAAAGAACATAAAGAACAGACATTTTCTATATAAATTTTAGCAACTCTATTCAGTTCTTTAGTAACAGTGATTGTATAAAGAAATGGTTTTTATAGGAGATCATTAAAAAGGAGGAAGGAAGAAATACAACAGTATAAAGAGGAATTAAAGTAGCCTTTTTTTTTAACAGACATTTATCAGTTTCCAGCTATCTTTTCACTTCTATTCCTTACCTCTTTACACTATTATAGTTTATATATTGAAACATTGTATATTAGGGTTCTGTTTAGCACAATTTTTCAGTACTCCATCAACATTCATCTCATGCAGCCAGTGAGCTGGTAGGCAGAAAACATGCCTCAAACTGTTCTGATTCTATTTTTCTTATCTATTATGTTTATTCGTTTAATTTTTTTATCCTATTGATTATTCAGGACTCACACCACTGAAGCCTGCTTTCAGTATAAATAAATATCCCATAAATTGAATGTTGATGTTTTCTCCCTTAAAAGGAAGTAACCACCTGGTCTTCAATGTTTTTCTCGA
Source organism: Corvus brachyrhynchos (assembly GCF_000691975.1). Lineage (NCBI taxonomy): Eukaryota > Metazoa > Chordata > Aves > Passeriformes > Corvidae > Corvus > Corvus brachyrhynchos. Next base: position 4,617,866 of record NW_008237919.1, on the reverse strand, counting down.
AAATATAGTGGATAAATACAGACTAAGACTATATCAACTATCATATGATCCATCAGCTCATTATAGCTGACTTTCCTGAATATTTGTGGTCCCACAGTCTTATAAGTACAATCCGAAAGCTGAACTTTTCACTACATGTCTAATCTTCTACAGCAAGGAGTGAATTCTGCTTATGGAGGCTGATTAAAGACAAGAGGGGCACTAAACCCTTAGTGTCAGGGCACCCAAGGCTTTGTGAATGCACCCCAGTTAAAGTGGATTCCTTTTTTTGCAATTCCTTTTTTTGCCCTCTGATGAAAAAATATATCCAGGGAAAAAGGCAACTTAAGGCAAAATAAAACAAAAATCCCAAACACTGTCTTCAGTGTGCAAAATTTCGCATTAGTCTTCATGTAGTACATCAATTTTTTACAATGCATGTATTTGGTGATGTGCAGGTCTGTACACGTACATGTACACACAAGACCAGCTCATAGCTGTCAGAAGTTGACAGAAATTTCCCCAGCAGGATCTCCATTGTAGCCTAGAAGTCGGGGCACACTTTACTGGCAAGTGCCGTGCCTTCCTCCTGCAGCTGCGTTTGCACTGTGGCAGCACCTCATCACCATACGCCCCTCACTCTTGTCTTTCTTCTGTGACTATTTCCCCTCAGGTCCTACCATGATTTAAAAAGAGTCTGGACATTATCATCACCAGATCTGGCTCCATGAGTCTCTTCAATTAATAATTTAACAATAACTCACTGGGAAGGCTGTCATGTTATGTCAGCGGAATGCTAAAGCATATAAAATGCTTACAAATTTATTTTGTGTCGATCCCTGCAGACTAAGGCATTTAAGATACTGTTTTTAGAGTAATACAGACACAGCACATGTTAGCAGAAGACACCACAGCGTAAAACATTGGGCATTCCTAGCTAACCATAATTTTTCTGTATTTTGACATAAACAACGGCTTACATCCAAAACTCAGAGTGGCTTCACGGCTTCTGACAGTTCCAAAGCTATTTGACACTACACAGACATATTTTCCAGCATCCCTTGATTTCTCTGGATTACTGATAACAAGTGTGCCTCCAACCATACTGTAGCGCTCCTTTGTTAAATCAATATCCCAGTTGCTGAGTTTCCACCTATCAAAAAACAAAAGCCAGATGTAAGATTTGGCCCCAAAAAGTAAACCCGATAAGAAATATGATGTGAAAAATAACTCATAAATTCTGATAAACGATACAGGAAGTTATTAACTTCTATACAAGTTTTAAGTTTTCCTTCAGCAAGAGGCACAGATTTGAACTCCAGAGGTCTTTTAAACATAACAGTGTCAGTTCTGCCTTCTTGGAGATGTGACATAGTTTGTTAAAACATAATTGCTGGCCAAGCAGTAAGAGATGCTTCAGCTGGCTGTGAATAAACTAACCAGTCATCAAACACAGGGAATTTAAACATATCTCGAATAATTATCTAAGGACAGACTGGATACAAATATACTCCCTCTGCACCTTTAAAGTATGGGGTAATAAGAGATTTTTGCAAACCTGCTGCAGAAAATGAAAATTTTTTATAAAACATAATGTGCTAGTAAAGTCAGTGCAAAAACTGTGGCATGCTTCATAAATGACCTACTTACTACATTCAGAAAATTGCTGGACACTGTCCCCTTAGTTATGGTAAAACCCCACAGCCAATTCACTGAATTACTGCAACTTGCACTTCAGGGATTAAGACAGAAACTGGTGGCCCAGTTCTGACCCTCACCGATTTCTACTTATTTTGAAAAATGCTAAAAAACACGGAGTGGGAACCAGAACGCATGATTTATATTTGTGTCTATTACTGTGTCCACAAGAGGGAGCCCATAACCTTAGAAAGGAACTGCCTGGTTTCTATGGACAAATAGCAAGGATGCAACTTTAATACATTTAAAGATCATAAAATTATTTCAGCATAAATATTTTATTTTTTCATAAGGTAATGTTAGGCATTAGTAACTGACAATGAGAACACATACTACCTGTTCATTCACTATTGAAGATGTATCAAAATAAGCAGAATTCTCATCTGGAAGTGGAACTTGCAATTGTCATAGAAAGAAACAATACTAAGAATGGCACGAACAAAAGAATAAATCAAGAAAAAAATCTAATGAAATGGCATAATTTTAAAGATACAGAAAATGGCATTTTGATCATATGGAATTCTAGAGGTATCACTTCAGTCCTGTGAGACATACTATATGTCTCTGTTAGAAAAAATAATTATATCCTCTGTTCAGAAATATCTAACTATAAATGTCCTGAGGACTGCTTATCCTGCAATGAAAATGGCAAGAAGAAGTTATTTACCTCTGAGATAGAAGGATTTTTGCTCAGTAACTGTTAGAAGGCTGAGCTGAAAATAACATATTGAGGTATACTAAAAATAATGATGCCAGAAAATAAGAAAAGTGGCCTTATTCTGTACTGCAATTATCATCACATCAGCTATCAGTGCTAATTGTCAGGTCTGTTCCTAGACAGGTCTGGAGATGCAATGCAATTCTTTGAGAATAATTTTGCTAGCTCAGATTTTGCTGAGCGCACAACAGATAAAGAAGAATGTCAAAATTTATTTAGAGCCCGTAATCACCTATAGACAGTGTGTTTACAGTCTTGCAGACAGGGTGGGGCAAGTCTCTGGACCAACTGGAAGGGATGGGGAAGTACATCAAAGAGTATAAAATCTTAGCACATGTAATCTCTCCACATTTTCCAAGCACGGCAAGAGGAAGTACGTGCCAAAAAAATGTCATGTACCAGGATCATATTCAAATGGTGATTCTGTACAGGTAGACAACCTGCTAGCCTATTTTTAGAAGTGGCAATGAAGACTAACTAAGCTGTTTTGATGGAAGAATACCATAGCTGGTCACAATACTGTAACAGATTTAAAAGAACAGCCAGCAGACTTGATTGCTTTTTCTGTTCTAGGAAGCAGTCTGGGAACACACGTAAGTGAGTACTGGTGGCAGGTCATAGCGTAATTTACTGACATGGATCTGATCTTTTTTTGCTGGCAAGAAATTGTGTCTGTCCTTAGTACAATGACAGCAGTTTTCTGCCTATGATCAGGCTGTAATTTAGTCACAGTCTTAATACTGACAATCTTAAATACATTTCTCTTTATACAATGAGCAGATAATGGCTGACAAACTTATATGAATGAACAACAAAGAAGAATTGCTTTCTACAATAATATAATTATTGTGAAAGACGTCATGTGGGAATTTGTATTAAAACTAGTTGAAATGCTTTTTCAGAATAAAGTTTTTCATGTCTTCAGTAGCATAGCTGACACATTCTTGATCACTGCTCTCCAACACAGTGGATGCAAAAGCAACATGGGATGTTCAACAATCAATAATTCTCCTTTCAAAGTGAAATAGAATAAAAAAAGATGTTCTGAATCAAGAACAAAGACTCAAATCTCAGTCAATCTCAGCCTAAGGTGGAAAGATAGCCTCTTAAATATTTTTAAAGGTCACTTTTTTTTTTTTTTAATTTACATCTGGATCAGTATTTCTTTCAAAAACTGAAAACATTTAATACCATATACTGTCTTCAACACTGATTAGACATTTTGGCAAATCAAGGTTGAGTCTTACTCAAAAATTGCATATCTCCCCATTTTTTCCTGCCTCGAAGACTTTGCTCCAACCTTTTAAGAAGTCGAGCATTTAATAACACAATCTGATATAGCTGCTGAATAAAATATGCAAGATCTGAGAATCAAACCACGAGATATTACCTGTAAGTAGGAGGAGGAATTGCGCGAGCTCTGCAATTCATTGAAACTTGTCCATCTGAAGATTCTTCTGGATAGATGGTATCGATAGGCTGCTCCTCAAAAACAGGTCCATAATCTTTGTTTCCTTCTTCTGAAAACAGAACGGAGTTTCAAATTAATCATTTTTTAATTAGCAGTCAAACTGAAGATGAATTTTCATCACACATTCCAGAATCAAAATGTGAAGGCCAGATAGTGAGTCACTCAAAGTTAATTCTATGCGCTTCAGCAAAACTGGAGCATTACAGGTAACAAAAGTGCTGTCTGTCCTTCACTGACTCCTGCCTTCTAAGAACCAAATTAACTCAAACTTTGTTCTTCTAATACTACTGTGTGTGCCTTCTCTGATGAAATTAATTATTTGCCACTGTTTAGACCAAATGTGGAGATAATTAGGAACTAAAGATATGCCCCTTAGAAATACCGTGAGACCAACTTACTTCACAGAGAACAACAAATTCTAATCAAAAAGGTCCACATCCCAAACAACTACTCATAGTTATTCCTGATTTTATAGCCTAATCATCTCCAATGATTTTATGTATTTAGAAAGAATCTTTACTACATCAGACAAAAAACCCCTTATGTTGGGTATGAAAGCTGAAAATTACATTGTTTCCAGATCACACCTGTTTTTCCTTTCACGCTGAGGTACGTATTAGCTTTCTACACTCCAAAATACAATTTTAGAAAGGTATTATTTATTGTAAAACCATTTCAGTTTGCAAAGCCAAGCACTTAAATGTGAATAAATGTAAAACAGGTTTGACAACAAACTATTTTTTAATCTTTATTCTTCATTTGTTGATGCTGTTGTAAAGGTGGCAGGTTCTGCCCACCTCTGCTGCATTCCCTTCTCCTTTATCTCCTCCAAGCATACAAGGTTTCTCTTTGGGGTCTAAGAAGCAAGACTAAGAGCAAAAGGGGAATGTTCTGGAAAAATTCTTCTCAGTAAATCTAGGATGTAACTGGGGTTTTTTTCTGTGAAAATGTCAACTATGCATTCTAGGTACAGAATGACTCTGTGAGGAGACAGCACATGCTCCATATAGGTAAAATTTTGAGAAAACACAGTTATCTAATTCTCACAGGTCTCTGCTGAGACTGAAATAACAGTATGGACACTTGTGCGCAAATTCAAGGGAGAACAAAGGAGTACATGACTGCTAACAAGTTCACTTTCCATTCAAGTTCAGAGCCTTGCACCATATCCTAGAGATGCCAGAGATTTGTAAAATGACTTCAAGAATCTTGTAATACAAGGGAAACAAACAAAACAAACACAGTTTTACTAATAAGATCTTCAGAGATGGCTGAATAGTTTAACTCGGACATTTTCAAAAGCAGTGGTTAAGGATGGAAAAATTCTGACATTTTGCAATAGTATCTTTGCTGCCTATAAAAATTTGCTACGTGTCTTGCAATTTAAAAAATCTTCTCAGATCAGTAAATAAACTGGCAATGTACAAGATGAATGTTCTTAAATCAAATTATGATTTTGTACTCATGCCCTTAAAACTCCTGTCTTTGGCTCTAAAAGATTTTAGACTAAATTAGACAGTTTTTAGGAAAACTATAAAAGAAAAAGCGTATCTATATACCTAAAGAATGTGAATTATTCCAGTGTAAAAATACCACATATACATAGAACACTCCTGCAGACATCTTTTTTATTGTTCCTAAATTCCATATGCATAGATAGACACTGGATTACAGCACTTGAAGAAGACCGGGTACAGATAAAAAGCAAGTTCCCTTTTGACTTAAAATTTGGGGGAAAAAAAATCACCATTTCCCTTGAGGACAGGAGGAGGTCCAGAAGACACTGTTGTGCTGTGAGACATGTGGTCAGGCAACTTAATTTTTAAAAACGAATTCATGTAATGAGAAGTCTTTCAAAGAAACAAAGAAGAAAAGCTAGAAAGGCAGAGCTTTTGAACAATGGTCTGCTTTCTTTCATATTTTAAAGCACAACACAATATAAAAATCTACATATTGCTAGACCAAAAGAAATAATTTCAGATTGAAAAGGCAAGATTCACTTACTTGCTCGGAGTCTGCAATGACTAAGTCAGAAACCCAATGGCATGTTCTGTGCAGTTCTTAAATATGAATACAGAATAACAACAGCCTCTAGCAGCAAATAGCCATATCATATGCAGCTGACTCTTCACCTTAGGATTCAAATGATGTTACAGAGCACTTAGGCATTTCATGGCATGCATTTTTAATGCTGCCAGCACTATTAATTATATTGAGTGAACGCCTGCTTCTCACACCTATCAAATGTGCTTTATAAAGGCACTTGTGCTGCAATCTATTATGAATCCGGTTTCAGGTATTTGTCTGAGCAGAATAAGATGTGCAGACTGAATGTCGGGTATGGCAAACAATAAACCTTTCATTCTCAGCCACAAGGTGAGTGTGGACCAGTGATATGAAACAGCACATGGGAGAAAAGAGAAGAGAAAGGGGTTGTGAACAGATCTTCAAGAAATGTTCACACTTTAAGTGAAGTACCACGACTGTATGACAAAGTTTGGAGAGCAAGGAAGGGCAGACTAAGAGTTCAAGGAAAAGCATCAGCTCACTGAAGTTGGATGTATTAGACTGAGGATGTGATGAAGAGCACATTTCCTGTGTTCAGGTCCTGCTTTAGACAAGAGGATGGACTATCTGACCTCTCAAACAGCACTCTATGTTTTGGGTATATTTCTTGTGATTTATAAATTGAATTGGAGCAAAAGCTATCACCTAACTATTAGAGGCATTCTTCAGTGAATTCTGAAAACAAGACTCAGACCTTTCAACAGTGCTAAAATGTATTAGGAAGTCTGTGCAAAGGTCAAGAAAATCTCTGATGAGATCACAGATCCTGTATAAGAACCTTTCCCTCTAGAAGGTGGTCCTGTCATCTGTTCTCTGACACTTTGCAACTGAGCAGTGTAATTTTTCCTCTAGGCTTTCCTATAACACCACTCGTGCTTGTCCGACTTCTTAGGCAGCTGCTAAAGCTAAAGAGAGTGGAAATCTATTCAATTCTTGCTTTCTGGCTCAGTCTTCTGTCAGCTTAGTGAGGTGAATTTGTTCACTGATGAAGACCTGTGCCAGGGCAAAGCATGAAATAGGAGCAGGGTTGTAGGTTTCCACCTCTTGTGCAAAAGAAGTTGTCTCATTAATCGAACCCTCTGAAAGAACTGTTATTTAAGTAAGATACATTGGTCTGAAAGCCTTACCACTATTTACAGATGCACTACAAAATTACATTAGCACACCTTAATGCCCCTGAACAAGCCTGAGAGAGACCATAATACAAAATATCCAACACATTCAGAGAAAAAGTTATCAAAAGGATGTCTGAAAATGATAATCACAGACAACCTGAGGCAGTTCTTTTCAAGGCATCTCAAGAAACATCTCTCAAGAAGAGGGAGAAGGAAGGCACAATAAAAAGGCTTATTTAGTACACCCTAATTCCATACATATTTAATTCAGGAAATGTCAAACTTTTCCATATCAACATATGGAAAATTAAACTAGCTTTCCATATAAAAATTAACTTGTTTTCTAAAGGCTTTATTTTGCATGCTATATGTAGAACAAAGAGACAAAGAGATTTTCCAGCCCATATGCACTTTTTTTTTATTGCTTAGGCAATAAAAAGAACAACTAAAACCATATCAATAGCCAATCATGCTTGTGTCAGTCTTCTATGGATCTCCCTGCATCTCACATTCTTCTATCTCCTAATCATTTGCCTACTCAAATGGCCTTGCAGCCTCCATATGCCCTGCTCCCCATCCTCCCTCACCTCCTCCTCTTTGATAAGGAAATTATGCTTATTTGTAAATAAAAAGGTAATGTAAAACTTTCTGATATGCCACCATATAGGTCCACTTCTTGTGTCTTATTTCCAAAAAGCCTAATCACTCCCTGTTATTAGAGAGCACATTTCATTAGTTCAGCATTTTCTTAATATAATTTCAGGTAATTTTACATGTAATGTTCCAACTACACTGGCGCTAAATTACAACAGGTACAAATTTTACAATATAGCAGACAAATTCTGACTTGACATCTGAAAGATGAGTAACTTGAGCAAAGCTGGATTTAACTCATCATAACATTGGTAGGAAGAAGGGAAGGGACTGATTCGTCAAAATCAAATGCAATTATTTTACGTTAAAAAAGCCTTGAATTACCCATGTAACCTTCCAGTTTACACATCTTCATTTAAAAACACATAGAGGGAAATTATTCATTCAGTTCATTATACTAGAGGGTCTTATTATCTGTCCTTTACACGGGCTTGTTGCTGACAAGAAGAAGGTTGGGTAGGGCTGGGGAGAGTATGGTCACTTGGTCAGTTTGTGATCTGAGCATCAGGAGCCTGAGACATGCAGAGATATATGCTAAGAGCATCCCAGGAATCAAACTTGGAACACTGTGAAAAAGGGAGAATGCAGGTGTTACGTCTGTGGTGATTTTTTGGGGGAATGGCAAAGTGCTCTTGGGCTTTGACATTATTGTGATAAAAAGAAGTAGATATATCTACAAAGTTCCCGGGGGTTTAACTCTGTGGCTTTGGGATCTGCATTCATGTGACTAAAGTCTGGAGAGCTGTCCTAAATCCATTTACGAAGCAGAATTTAGTGCTAGATTAAATTTGATACTAAATATGACAAATGGGACTGTGTCAGTAGCTGAAGACACCCCTTGAGTTTAGCAATTTTATATGTCATAAGAGAACCAAGAAAATGGCAACCTCAGGCAGCTGGCACATCGTGGCTGAAGTAAGGCATCTTTCTTACACTGCAGTACTTCATTTAACAGTCAGGCTCATCACCACTAATTTTTAATGTCTCTTTCTAGGTTCAATTATGATCTCTTCTTTTTTCTATCAGTTCTACACTTGGACAGCTTCAGAGACCTGGGAATTTCCTGGATCGGCACTGATGAGGCGAGGATTGGCTGCTGGTGCATTGTTTTCCAGGACACCAGGTTAATGGAGGAAGTTGCAGCAGACAAAACCCAGCGCAATACATTTCCTCTGACTTTGTTGCTACTTTTCAGCATGGGGAATCACAAGGCTGATATGCAATACACAGGCAGCATATGCGAACTGACAAGGAAAGAGCTGATGATCTGAATCATAGGCTTCTGTATCATATGGCGGAAAATATGGAGATGGGAACAAGAGACCACTGTGTTTATTGGGAAATGCAGCTACCAATAATTACACGTTACTTCACAGTTAACATCTAACAACTACAATAATTCAAATATATCTGTTTTCTTCTACTCATGGACAACTGCACAGGAAGTACATAGGAAGTTAGTTTATAACTGATCTGCAGTGTTATTTTGCAAAGAACCTGAAATGGACCATTCCTGCAATTTGCTTAATTATTTTTAGAGACTGATATCTGTCTTTTCAATATACTAATTCTTACATTTTGCATAATCAGTTCTTTATCTAATCTGAATACAGAAAAGTAGAAGAAAATAGAAAATTCCCAAAGGGAATAGCATACAGTAATTTTACAGCTAGTCTTTTCTAATGATTTACTCAAATGTCTCTCAAATACAGGTCACTAAACCACTTGGACTCTTGTGCATCATTCTGTCTTCATACAGCTAGTATGTAAAGAAGCAAAAATCCTGTAAATTAAAATTTACTCTTACTTTACAAGATATATCCTTCCATGTTATCTTACAGGGTAGTTACAATCTATATTTCCACACAGGAGCTGCGGAATATTCTATATTTAAGAGTAAGACTATTTAAAATTTTCCCTTATTTATATACTTATTAATGCAATTTTTTTCTGGAATGTACAAAAATTACTCATATTTGGTTTCAGAGCAGAATTGTCATGACTGATATAGAGGGTTATCACACCATTTTGTACAAAGTTATATATATTTCAAGTGATTCATCAGAAATGGTGGATATATAGTTGCGCTTCAATTCATTGGGAAACTAGATTAAATGGGAAGCCAAATGTAAGAGCAAGTGACTTCTCTGAAATCATTCCCATAGTGTGAATTATGTGCAAAAGATTTGTAATTTATGTCTGTTTGTATTTTTGCCTCGTTTGCTCTAAATTGTCTTTAATCTTAATAAATCCTTTGTGGTGGTGTATTCCCCCCCATTTTTCCAAGCACACTGCGATCTCTGAGAAATGCTCATTAGGCCTCAGCCTTGACAAACAGCACCTGGGCTCAGCTCTTCCCCAGCTTATCAGAAACATAGTCTGCTCCCAGGAACTGCTGCTGTCTAACGAGCTCCTGTTTTCTTTATGAACAGCCTTGGAAACTGTTTTTCTTCCCTGAATGGCATAACATCCCTATTCTTACACTTTGAAAGAAAGTGCCAACCCAAACTGTGGCCTGGAGGAAACACTGATATGACTAAAGCGCACTCTCTTGCGAACTATAAACAAATCCAAAGGTCCAAAATGAGTCCTTTGAGCTCTCCTGGACCACAGTGGGCTGTGACCAGCAAGCTCCCTCTGAGTGAGGCCTCTCAGTGCCAGTGAGCTCTCAGGTTTGCTGCACTCAGAAGATCACCAAACAACGATGAATCCTGGGCTGATACACCCACTCCTTGAGGCTCAACTCTTTGCCCGCTGAGGACATGTAAGAGCATCCAGAGTGACTATTTCACTACCTATATTAAAATTTCCTAGGGTATATTACTGTGTCCTGCAGCCATAGGGAGGAGGAGAGAAGATCCAGCAGGCAGGAATTGTGCAGCAAGACTGATTTATTTAATTATTTTACAAACTCTTTTATAGACTTTTTTCTTCACAGTCTAATTGGACAAAGGATCAGCCACCCCTTGGGGTGATTGGCTAAAATCCTAAGACATCCATTGTCAAAATATTTTTCTACTATACCATAAACAAGACTGTTCAAGGCTGCAGGTATTTCATTGTTTACAGAACTCCGCTACCTCTTCTGTGAGAGAGAAAAGTCTCTCACGGGCTTAGAAAATAGCAAGAAAATCCTTGCTAGCAGCATTTTTGTATCCACAATCTATGAGGGGAATTTTTCACAGGTACACTGACTCTTTACATCTGTGTGCGTAAATGTGTGCATTTGCTTTGGCAAATGCAGGAGAAATGCTGCTCTCTTAGATGTTTAAGTACCTTAGATATCTAAGTAAGTTAGGCCTGTAAGTAAGGTTAAGTCAAAAGTCATAAGCTAAATTAAATGCTGCTAAGCACTGTTCTTTTGCTAAATTTAAGTTATAAGTTAGACTAAACGTTGTTATTCCTCTATTAAATTGTTACAGTTAAATTATAATTTAAGTTATAAGTTAGTTAAGTGTTGTTCCTTTGTTAAATTGTTACGTTTAAGGCATAAGTTAATTACTGTTACATTTGAGTGCTGTCAAGCTTTTAGGCCGTATTCCTTTTATCCTCGCCCTCACTGTTCTTTTGTCACACACACCATCATCCCCCATACAGTTTTTGGCTCATTTCTGTTTCGATTGACTGGATTTTGTTTGCTGCTTTTCGGTCTTCCCTTTTTCCTTGGTGTGTCTTCACTGTCCAGTAAGTAGCAGAGTGAGTCTTGCCAACAAAGTTTGTTGTGCTGTCTCTTAATATTAAATCTGATTTTTACTCATACCCTTGCCGGTGATAGTTTTAAGTGATCTCAAACACTCCTTCGGAATATCCTCAAATGAAACAACAAAGAAAATAGAGAAGTAATTGAACCTTAATTGAAGAAACAGCTCTCTCATTTTCTTTCAGGAATCTGATTCATCACAAAATTTAAGTATATAAGTTGATCCAAATGATCAAGGTTATACATAAGTGCATTGTTAAGCACATATTCAAGTTCTCTGCTGAAGAAGAATCAATTCTAAAAACCTCAAATGATGACATGACTATCGATAGCAAGTCATGGTTAAAAGTTTTCCCAAGGTCACTGTCAGAAAGAAGCTAAATCAGGTAAAAAAACTTAAGTTCCCATCACTCCCACTGTGCACCAATATAAAATTATTTTAATTAACATCTCTATTTTTCTAATGAGTCTTCTTCTCTTTCTGTTTCTGCTTCCTGTACACCTATCTATTTCCCTAGCACTTAACACTGCCAAAAGTGGCTGCCCAAGACAGCCGTTGGGTGAGTACTGATCTACCTGACAGTGTTGTATCCAGTTACATATTTTAACATGAGAGAGGGACAAAGATCTGTTGACATGATGCATGGCTAGATTAACCTTGAGTGCTAAAGCATGCTGACTGTAAGAGCCTTGGACTAATTTATTATCAGTTTAACTAAGTTGTCAGGCTCTGCATTAGACTTGCAAGACCAGAAACCATTTGATGAAGGTACAAGAAGATCTCGTACTGTTTTCAAAATGTCAGACGAATGAGGACCTACTCATGTCTGAGAAGCTCATGCTCAGAAACACGATGGTCTGGGAACAAGCCAAAGTATTTCTACCTGGTGTGCAGGAACATAAACACAGCACTTCCACATTTCTGAGCACTGTGATCACATTATGATTATTTATTTATGAATGTCAGACACTCAGCAGTAGCATTAACTGGTCTTCTAAGATCCAAGCAGGGACAAGACAGAGAAGATAAACAGGTATAAAGTATATCCATCCAATTCCTATTTTGGAAGAAAATTATTATCTCCCTTTAGAAAATGTGAATAATTTCGTATGCTGTGATAAAAAGCTTTAAATAATGTAGGTTCTAGCCCTCAGTTCAGAAATGCATGTTTGAGCCTACTGTTCTGGAAAATGTCCAAGCATGAATAATTTAAGGTTTAGGGGCTTGACTGTTTTTTCAATTCTCTCAATCATGTGGGTAAAGTTGTACTTGGTATTCATGGGAAGCTTATTTGCTGAAGCAGTAATGTGTCCATGTTGAAAAAATTCACGACTTAGCATCACCGTGATGGAGAAGAGAGGGGTACATCATAAGTGTAAGTCATCAAGATGATAAAGGGAAATCATTTTCCAAGAGCCACTCAGCACTCAAACAGAAAAGGTAACCATTCCTGCACTCCCACTTCGTATTATATGAAAGACTTAGGTTGTCTTTGGGAAGGCTGCCTCTACTTTTCTGGACCGAAAAGACCAGGAGAATTACTTCTATTTCCTATGTGCCAGTGAGAACCCTGAAGACCTGCATAGATAATGATGTACTTTCTCTTTTACAACAAGTTTCAAGTATGAAAAGCTCCAGTCCCTGGCAGAGCAAGTTTCTCCACTTGTGCCTAACATGGTACAGTTTTTTGTCTTCTCATACTGCCAAGAGGAATGTCAGCCAATACCAATTATTGTACTTTTAAACATATTCCCATTTGCCTATTCAATATTTAAATTATTTAGGTGTTTCTTCCTTGAAAACCTAAATGTTACTTCAAAAGTGACTGAAGAGCCTAACATGTTGATCTCATGGGAAAGCCAGTGCTCAGAAAATTAAGAATGAAGCTGAAGTGCAGTAGTTATTCTGCACAGTCTCTCTGCACAAGCCTTCCTGGTGCATATGAAATACCAGCAACACACTCAGAAATTCAGCATGCTGTCTAACAGCATCCCCATGTACTCATCAAAATAACTGCCTTGCACTGAGAGGCTCTGCATCTTACTGGCTTTCTTGCTTTACCAGCCTTCTCTGAAGTTTCAGGTCCTAATGATTTTTGGAAATTTGGTCATCCAAAAAGCAGAAGGGCTTTTGACGTTTTTACCCCTGGACTACTGCCTCATTTTGCACAATTCAGAAGTTACTAGGATGACAATCTGCCTTCTAAGGCATGATCTGACACAAACTCAAGTACTGTCTGGGTCTGCACTATCAAATCCCAAGGTAAAAAGTAGAACAGTTTTATCAGAAATAAATTATTGGAGGGACATTTTTCACTATTGTTTCCTCTCACAGCCAAATGTAATCAACTATTCATTAAGCACAATAAAATATAGGGTCTTTGCAGCTTTTAATTAGCCTTTTGAAGAACAAAACAAGCTGTAGCTGAAAAACTGTCTTAATTCTTTTGGTGATAGGTTATTATCCCAATTGAAGATACACTTTAGTTCACTGATTTATACGGCAAGAAGCAGATGACAGAAAAGTTTGAAATTCAGACTTAGCAATGGGACATGAATCTAATGGGGAGTAAAAGGCAACTTGGAAGTATGTTGGAGAAATCTCAGAGGGAAGTAGAGAAGAGTCAAATATTATCAGTAAGAGGCATGAAACAACTTTTTTGCCAGTGGACTGACAATCACTGACATGTTCCCTGAGGAGTGATTCACTGCTCTCATTTGCCTTGCACTACTCAAAGTGCACTCTGAAAAGCAACTCTTATAATAATTGTCTGTTCTATCAGTAAGCAGAAGACTAAATTATTTACGGCTTTTTCACCAGTTTATATCTGCAAGACTACATTTCAAGCACTAATTTACCTGGAAAATAAATACTGCTCCTGTCTCATTGCAGAAGGTCTCTGCCTAAACCTCTCATGCACTGATTCATGTAATCTTTGCCTCCCTTCAGATAAGTAAGTGCACATTCACCACTGATGAAATGGCCAGTCATTGCAACAGTTCTCGAGTTCTAGCTTTGATTACCACAAAATAGAACTGGCTAAAAGCATCAAGGTGTTTACTCCAAAGCAAACTCTAAATTTCTAAAAACGTGTATTTCACTTTGGGAAATTTTTTTAGAATTTCCTGCAGTGGGAAAAAGAACAATTTGAAAACAGATAAAACTCCTTAGCTTATAGAGTCTCTGAATTCAGGCCCAATTGGGCCTGAACATATCAGGTCAGTGCAGCTTCAGGTTCCTAGCTCTTTGTTTCCCAAAACTTCTAGCTGTTATAGTCTGAAAGCTCTCAATGCTCAGTCAAATACATGAATTCTGAATACTTTCAGGTTTTTTGGCTGATATCTTTGAACTTGGGGAGCCTATAGGGTGAGACATCTCAAAAGACAATGTATCTGGAAGCTATCAGTTTCCTAGGTCCAGAGAAGTTAATATAGTAGTGGGTCTGTTTAGGAAGCATGGATTGCAAAAACCTAGACCACAGAGTCACAGATGAGTTTGCCAAAGGCAATTTACAGAGTAGAACAACCTAGAACTGTGGATCCAGCACCACAGAAGGCAAGGGGAGACAAATATACTTCCAGAGAAACCCTGTGTTTTGTCCAAAAGGTGCCAAAGCATTCTTAAATACTCTGCTTTCAACATCTGCTCCCAGTTAACCTCACTCTGGGACTTGGTCTGTCTTGTTAATTAAATGAGAACTCATGATCTTTACTTAAAAGCCATCCCCAGTTCACACATTTTCCATTATTATTGACACTGCAAGCATTCCCCTTGATAACATCATGTGTGAAAGAACACCTCCTAGAACTTGACCTGATCACTGGGCTTGTGCTCCTTCCTCCTCTTCAGTATCTTTCACTTTTTAACCACACTGAGAACACTTCCAAGCAACCCCTTATATTTCATCTTGGTTACTGCAGATGCATATTTTCTGGATATGATGGCATTTAAATTGCCAAGAAATATATTCAAAAGGAAAATTGGCTAAGACTAACTGCCAGCAGCTCTCACACCCATTTGAAATGAGAAACCCTCCAGCAACATTCAAGTGCTGGGGCTGAGCAAAGACTGCAACATCAGATTTATATAATCTAGATGCCATAAAGCCTAGATGATAGGAGCAGATTTTCTCTCCACTCAAAACGTTATTTAATTACTTACGCAAAGTAGAGCAAATCCAGGAGCAGAGAGCGTGTGCACTGCTCAGCCTTGCAGTAATACACTGGCAGTAACAAACACCCTCTGATTATATAAAACTAGGAATCTTCCACGTTGGAGGGTGGTGCCATACCTTTAGAGACAGTCGTAGGCCTTAAATTTGGCTTTTGATGAAAAATGCAAGCAAGTATTTATTCCATACCAGAAGATAAATTAGGAAAATTTTTTGAACGGAAACAGCACTGTTAGAACCTGCCCTGGATTCACAATCCCTCACACCAAAGGCTCCCATCATCTTGGGGGAATCTAACAGTGCCAAGAACAGTCCAGTGAGAGATCCAGTGAACCTTGCTGTGACAGTGCCAGTGTGTACACACGCTGCATGCAGTATCACGATAGCCCTCCTTGTTCTTCCTATGTCACTTAGCCGTGACCGTCACAGCACACAACCTTCCAATGGCATTCTAAGGCACTTGCCAGCAGGTACATTCTGATGCCAAGGTTTATTTTGCTTCTGGGCACAACGGTGATGTGCAGAATACACAATAACAATTATCATTCGGTCCTGACTGTCAAGAAATTACCTGAACATTTCTTCTCCCTGATTGACTTAACTCTTTTATCAACCAGTGTCCAGCACCTGCTTGGCTAGTGCAGCTAGTGTTTTGTTTGATGTTAACAGGTCCAGAGCAAGATCACATGTGTAACATTATTGATAACAGTCGACAGCCTTTTTTTAATTTCTTTTTTTTTTCTTTCAGGAAAAGCCCAGTATTTAATTAAAGCAGTGAGTTTAAAGTTTTAATCTTGGTGCTATCAGCAAGCCTCATATCTTAACAAAGAAAAAAAAACCTCTTGAAACACACAGCAAATATATTGTGAAGGTATTGATTTTTATTAGGCATCAGTAAATCCTCCATCAAACTCAGACACAGAGTAAAGAACAGCATTCAAAACCACAGAATAACGTAGTGTTCCCACTAAAGCAGAAATCATTCCTGTGAGCTACGGACTAATTTCTTACAGGCAATGAGCTTACATCACAGTATTAATCAGATTTTTTGACTCAATAATAAGGAATATAGTCTCATGGCAGTGAAACTGAGGCAATGCCTGAAATGGTATCCTAGATTAAGCAAGTCTATGACCCTTAAAGTAGGGAAGGATCTAAAGCCTACCTTGAAAATAACCAAAACCTTAGTACACAATATTTGCACTTTTCAAATATTGGTGGAAATTTTGTGCATGCACTGTTTATGCTAACAGTATAATTAATCACAGCAACTAAAAATCAGCATTCATTAAATTGGCATGGAAATCTGAAACAAGCTTTACAAATTTCAAAGTTGTTTGGAACAGTCGGAATTTCACCTTTTCAAAGACCTCCATCTATCTCTTAAAATGGAAGTAAAATTTCAACTGCAAACATCTCTCTAAATTCAGATGCTAGAAATATGACTCCAGAATGTTTTTAATATTTATGGCCCCACTTCTACTTATGAAACATGCTATAATTTTTAACAAAAAAATTGAAGTCAGAATATGCAGAACTACCCCACTGTATTATGAAAACTGCCACTACACTGGGCTTCTGAAAAATTAAGAATTTTAGATGGTGTCAATAATATAGAATTTTGTTTTTCATTATTCTAAGCATGTTGATCATCCGTGCACAACAGAAAATTGATATTTTTATAATCTAGACTAGATTTCATTCCGTATACCAAATTAGAACACATAACCCCAAATTTAAAGTCCAGATCTGTCTTTCTGCAAACCTTTTATTATGGCAGCCCTTCTTATTAATAAATATGCTTCCTGACAGCTTCATTGTTCACATTTAGTAATCTGTGGTATGTGCACAAATAAATGAAAGCCATACAAACATTCTAATTGTCCTTGAAACACATAAAACTAACAACAGTTAGTTAAATGAATTAACACAGGAGATCATCTTACCTGCCAAGGAGTAGACGAAACAGGGTGTAATAAGATGACAGATGAAGAACCAAATGGTTATCTTCTGTTCAGCCATTATCTCAAAAGGAATAGCGCACTGCAATACCATCCTTCAGAGAGCTAAAAATGCCTGTTACAAAGAAAGAAGAGAGCGTGAATAATTCTGACAATAGGCTTTATCTCATATCACATTTGGCCCGGCAGATTAGGTGACTAAACTGAATATTTAAGAGTTAATATAGGATAGAGTCTTTTGAATAATAAATTCATCATCAGAATTTCTGGATCAAATTAATGATCTCCATTATTCAGAGAGCACACTGTTTCAGAGTACTCAGATTTTCTGGTGATAGTAATAATATGGTAAATGTTAAAACCATAACATCCTTTTTTACACTTATCTTCCAGATTCTATCCTTCTTCATCTCAGTAAATACTACATTTCAATCCATTACTTCAAAGTCTGTAAAAAGACTACAGTGAAACTGAAGTACATTCATCTCTTTCAGAATTCAAGTATTTTGTCTACTGTATCATTATTTTAAACTTTAAATATACA
The DNA here is from genome assembly GCF_000691975.1 of Corvus brachyrhynchos. Lineage (NCBI taxonomy): Eukaryota > Metazoa > Chordata > Aves > Passeriformes > Corvidae > Corvus > Corvus brachyrhynchos. Next base: position 4,599,787 of record NW_008237919.1, on the reverse strand, counting down.
ATTAATGGTTCTCCACAAAGGCAGTTTTATTTTTTGTGAGTTTCCTTTTAAATGCTGAATACAATCATTACTGCAATGTTGTTTTCAAAGGTTTTTCTTTTCCATATGGGAGAAACTCTGCCTGTATATATACTAAAACCAAGCTAAAAAAGCATGCACCTTCTTTTCATTATTCTAAGATTTTATAACCATTTTTTTCAGAACACTTCTGTAATATCTGTTACTACTTTCAATCAGAATATTTTGCTAGCTTTTTGTTTCTTGCTGGGGACTATTATCTATTTCTTTAGGGAAATGTGTCATCATGTTTTCAGTGTGCAATTCTCTGGGTTTTTTTGATGGATTTCTTGTCATGAATATATAAATGGATCCTTTACATCCATCACATCTTGTTCTTGCTTCTTGATTGGCTCTGTTAAGAACTTCACACAAAGCAAGGCTTCCAGCTTATCCTTGACAGAATATTGTATCTCAGGGACATGCTGATATCATCCAGTCCTCTCAGTATATTCATTTTGTTACTATTTCAGTTAAAATATGCTTATACATACTTAAACACCCTTCAGTAACATGCATCCCAGAACATGGTGCATGCGAAAAAAGAAGACTTGTAGATGTGGCACTTAGGGACATTGTTTAGTGGTAGACTCAAGCAGTGCTGGGTTAGCAGCTGGACTCAATGCTCTAAAGAAGTCTTTTCCAACATAAATGATTCTATGATTCTAATATTGCATTGTCACTTTTTGCAAGGTGTAATCTCAATGCTCCTGCTTTCCAGCCTCCTGTGCCAGGAACTGATGACTGACAGTGACTTCCACCTTTTACCATGACTCTTGCCCTTTCCATGTCAAAATTTTTACTAAGTTTTTCATTTCCAAAATCCGAATGGTTTAGATTTTGCTTTGAAACTGCCCTGTTTCCCACCTCCAACACCAAGAAAGGGGCAATTTTAAATTACTAAGGACAAGTACAAACATAGTTGACTCCCTAAGTATGGCTGGGATAAATCTTGCCTTGTTACAGAGAGCCTCTCGTCTGAGCTGCTGCCAGACATGCCTGCTGCAGTGTATGTGTCTCATGTCTCCCCTTGAGGTGGCTAGGAATGTGTCTTGGCCATTGGGGACTTTTACTTGTCCCTTCTTTCTCAAAATAATGCTAAGGCTGTTCATTTGAACATGCCTCAAACAGTGAACTTTCCTTATAACAGAGTTTCAAGAGTGTTTTGATAAACTCATAGTGCAGGAAAATGACAAGAAATACCACAAGAAAATCTTTTGGCTCAGAAATTACAGGACCTGTTGCATGTCACATTTTTTCCTTATTTTTTAGCAGATTAAATCCTTAATAAAAAGTTAAAAACTATGGCCCTGCAATTAGCTAGCTGTTATATGAAAAATGTTCTCAGCAAAACACAGACAAGAGTTAAAAAGTGATTCCCTAGAACTGAGATTTATTTAGAAATATTCCCTAGAAAAAGGCTCTTACATTGGCAACAAAAGCGTATGCTTACTGTAGCTGGATCTAAGGGGAAGAATTTATAAATAAATTTATAAACATCTTTACCTTCTCACTTCTGTTGGCACTAAAGTTTCTTCAGACTGTCACACAAAGGACATCCACAACTATTTCAGGCATCTACGCTGACCAAGGTATGAACTACTGTGTGTGTATGATTCATCCAGAAGACAGTGGTAGGTCAGATCAAGAAATAACTTTGTATAATTTTCCAGCAGCCATGCCCTGGCTATGACATCCTTGTGATATGACACTGCCTTGCCTGAAACATTTGTTTCCAAATGACATGAGTAAAATTGCATAGTTATGCTGAAATAATGCACATAATTAAAGAGCGAAGAAACAGGAGCTCTTTTGGGAACAATGGTAATTACACAGCAGCTTATGGTGATAATAACTGTGTTCAAGCATATTGATAGATGAGACTGTTAAGAGCACTGTGTTCTCTGACGTTATAGTCATAGATGGAAGATCCCTCCTCCCTCTCTTTAGCAGAATTTAGGTTCGATTTTGGAAAGATACAATGTCCTCTAGCTCTCCAAAAATCCCTTTTTGCTGGCTCAGAAAAAAAATGGTTTGAACAATGGTTCCAATTACAGTAAATAAAAATTGTGTCAGAAAATGCTATAAATACCTCATTTTATTCAGAGACAAAACTATCCACCCTGCCAGGATTGAAATCCTTTCCCT
>NW_008237919.1:4593020-4597567 GCF_000691975.1 Corvus brachyrhynchos | reverse complement strand
TTCCCTCCTCTCACTTGTTTCGGCTGAGTGGGTTCTGTATATAGAGCACAGCCATCCCTTCTGATTCATCTCAGCTTGTGGGTGAGAAGCTGTTTCACATCGCTCTGCTGAATTTTGGCAGAAGTGCCTGCTATGAGATGAGACAGCACGCGGGTTATCGCTCTAAGTGTGAGGTGCTATGGCTGTGCAGTGTTACCACCCAGCCACCCAAGGAGCCGTCCCGGCCTATCTGAGGTAGCAGCACTGGTGCCGGAGGCAGCACCGTGGGCTGCAGTGCTCAGGCAGCACAATCTACTGCCTCTTTCACATTATAGCTCTCAACCTTTTATCTTTGCAGAGTGAGAAGGATATTGCTGCCTCAGTAAAAATCATTCCCAGACAAAATCCAGCCAAGTCGCTTTTCTCCTCTGAAAAAGCAGAGTGACTACACACCTACACATTATTCCTTCAGTCTGCACAGTACACGATCCTTCTTTTTCCAAACAAGGCACCACAATTTTAGCAAACAAGTGAGACATTTAAAAAATATATAATAGAATGAGCAGGCATTTAACTGCAACCATGTCATGTTTAATTACTATCCAATGCTAACTAACACACTTAGGTCCATTTTGACTGTTCAGTTTCCCAAAAGAGCCAGTCACCACCACAGACCCTTTGCCTTGCTAAATTCAAAAAAACAACATCTGCTGAGCTGTCTGGAGTGCAATCCTCCCAAAGGAGGTGGAAAAAACTGGGGCATTGGCTGCTGAATGGGAAGTACGTTCAATTTTGAACACAGGGACCTGCCAGGGTGCTTCTGGAGGGTTGCAGCGTCTCATGATGCTTCATTAGGATGAGAGGCGGTCCCAGGACACAAGGGTAAACCTGCCTCTTTATACTATCCAATTGTTGGGATTTTTTAATCTCTCAAAATGCACTTTAGGAAAATGTCTACATTTTCTGCCATATCCTGTGTGGCTTTCTTCAGATCTTCAGTGCACTTTGGCATTTATTAAGGAGAAAAAGACACCCATTTTACTGCTATGGAAGCAGACAGTGTTTTCCATCACTTCCCTGTTAAATCCAAACGTGCAGATGACATCGTTTTGCAAGGGCATAAAGCATTTATAGGGCAGACAAAAAGAAATTACAAACAGCAGGTAATTGAAGTCAGTTGAATAAAGATTTTTAAGATCAAAAGCAGTAAAAATAAGGTACATAATCTACCAGATTTGAAATCAAGAAGGGATAGGGATAGACAAGGGAAAGCAGAGCAACAGTGGGGGATGTTGAACGGGTGAAGAGGAGGCAAAGAAAAGATCTCAACACTACAGAGGGAAGGGATGTAATGTGAGACATGTAAGTGAAGTGTGGGAAAATGGAAGCAATAAACCAACCCAAAAGGACAGGTAGAAAGAAAGGCAGAGAGGGAAAGCAAAGGAGATGTAGGCAGATAAAGGTGTATGAGAATTACCAGTTGCCTGTCAGTAAATCTCAACATTTACCATGGAAGAGCTTTCCTGAACTTCACCTGCCAAGGCTTTCAGAGTGGGAGCAGCGTGATTACTGCATCAGCCCTTGACATCCACTCAGGGCTCGAGACAGGAACCCCAAGTGCTGATGGGGAAGAGAGGGGGCAAAAGAAAGTGTTTGGGAGCTCTGGCATAGTACACTTAGCTAGGAGAGGTAAATCAAGATGCTTGTTGTGATCCCCATTTCCTGGTATATTATGATAATTATAGAGATTCAAGTTTTAGAATTGGTAGAGATTCCATCCAGATTAAACTATAAATAGATACAACAATCTAGAAGAATTCTCTGGTTCTCTACCCTTTTTCAAAACATGAATATATATAATTGCAATAATTCACTAGCAAATTAACACAGTGGCAAGTTATAATCAAAGTCTTTTAGGAGTCACACAATACTTCAGCCTAATCAGTGTTTTGTATTTGTTTTTACTTCAGACTCTTTCAGTGATTTTCGTAAGCATGTAATTGCTCCTCATCTTTATTTTCTTAACAGAGCTGGCATTTTCTCCTATGGTAAGTAACTCCTCACAAATCTTATTAGTTGCTCAGTATGTAGAATTACCATGAAACTTTTTAATTTAAAAAAATAATTATGTATATTGCATATTATTTATTGTATCACTCTTTGTCGTTTTCTGCTATTTTGGCCTTTTCAAATTAATTTTGTAATCACTGAATGAGTTTTGACAATCTAGGTAAAAACATGCCATTAAAAAGGGCGCTGTATCTTGTTTGTAAGTCTGGTTTCTGAGCCATCACCCACAATCCAATTTACTCCTGAAGCCATTACGTTAGCCACTAGCAATTACTAGCTTTCTCTATTACTGGAAAAGTGGTGACAGTCAAGTTCCTTGCCACTACACAGATTTGTCTCATTCCAGTGGTGTGGGATTGCTGTGAGCAGAGTTCCAAGCCAGCCCTGCTCTTACAGCACTGCTGCATCTACAGAAGATTTTACGGGTTGGCTGGCTCTCACTTAGAGTCCAAAAGTGACTTTAGTTCCCTTCATAAAGGCTCATAGAAACACTTCAATTCCTTATGATTTCTATAATTATAATCTTCGTTTTTGACAGATTTGTTCAAGTGGAAACGGAATCTCAAGTCTACTACTCACAATACTGCCCACTCGCCCAAACAGTCCATCACCAACAGTCATGCTTCTAATATTTTCCACTTCATCCTATATAGAGAATACAGCTACACTCTCCATTTCACATGAATGAAATCCAGCTAAAAAGCACATCAATTTGATAGCCCATAAATAAGATACTCTTCTCGAAAAGAATTTACAATTTCAAGGACAATATGCAATGACATAACAAAGAAGCACAAAGTTGGAGCAAAGTGCAGTCTAATTCCTCCCCTCCAATAACTCAACTTTTTTAAACTGCTTACAGGTGCTAAATAACCAATAATAAAAAGAAACTCAAAACTCAGAATCAGTTTATTAATATATTTTAACAGGCTAAATTAGCTAGTGATTCTCTCACTACTGGATAACTCCACCAGTTCTGCAATTTTGCTTAATAAACATTGACTTGGAAATACAAAGAACCAGTATCTTGGAGGTGATCTGGAATTTAATTCCATCTGGAATTAAATCTGGACAAGGATGCCAGGAAAGACAAGAAGGGCATCTTCAACTACACCAATAACAAAAGGAAAACAAAGGATAATGTGGGCCTGTTGCTAAAGGGAGGGGAAACAGTGGTTACAAGAGGATGCTCTGAGAGAGCTGATGGAACACCCTAACAAGGCTGCTTGGAATTATGCTGTGGTGATCAGAAAAGGTTCTTGAGGACTAGAAGAAAGCAAAGGCCACCCCAGTCTTCAAAAAAGTCAGCCTCACCTCAATCCTCAGAAAGCTGATGTAGTGCCTCATTCTCGAGGCCATCTCTATCCACACAGATGACAAGAAGGCAATCAAGAGTAGGCAACACAGATTCCCTAAAAGTAAATCATGCTTGACCAACCTCATTGCCTTCTACAATAAAACAAACACCTGGATGAATGAGGGGAGAGCAGTGGGTATTTTCTAACTTGACTTTAGCAAGGCTTTCAACAGTGTGTTGCACAAAGTCCTCATAGGAAAACTCTGGAAGTGTGGGCTGGATCAGTGGACAGCGAGGTGGATTGAGAACTGGCTGAATGGCAGATCCCATAGTGCCATAATAAGTGGCAAAGGGTTTAGTTGGACTCCTGTCACTAGTGGTGTCCCCCAAGGTTCAGTACTGGGCCCAGTATGGTTTAACTTATTCATTAATGACTTGGATGAAGATGCATCGTCAATAAGTTCACTGACAACATAAACCTGACAGGAGGGCTGACACCCCAGAGTGCTGTGAGCCCTTCAGAAGGGCCTCAGCAGGCTGGAGAGATGGACAGAGAAGAATTGTCTGAAATTCAAAGAAGGCCAATGCAGGTTCTTGCGCTTGAGGAAGAATGCACCAACACAGGCTGTATCATCCTTCCCATTTTCATTATTTCTCTCTGGTTTGTCTCTGTTATTTTGTCCTCATAGTTCACGCAACTAATAATATGTCTTATTTTTCTTATTTGCATCCAGAGATTCATTATGAACCAATACTAATTCTCTTCCCTACAAGGGCCTTAGAGCAGTCACACATCTCTCTCAGCCTGCAGTTAACCAACACCTCTGTAATGAAGGGTCATCTGGTAGTACTATTACAAACATATATTTCCAGGAACATTAGCCATCTTCTAAATTGTGGTAAGCTCAACAACTCAGCTTTACTATTAATTATTAATACAGTTTAGTTACTTTTCTTAAGTCAGCTGCAAAAACACAGTTTTGAAATACTTTCAGATCATGAAGTGTCGCTTAGTGGTACTTAAGCATTGTCTAATCATCACGTCAACAACAAAGGGTCAGACAGACAGTCCCTATCCACACTTTTTGCTCTATCAGCAACTGGTTGCTCTTTCTTCTAACGTAATATATAAGAAAAAGAGCACTTACTACTGTCATAACTCACAGGCATTACTCACTTTTCTGAAAGCTTGCTGTAAGGG
>NW_008237919.1:4585057-4592817 GCF_000691975.1 Corvus brachyrhynchos | reverse complement strand
AAAATATTCAAGAAGAAAAAATCAATAACCCTCCTGCCAAGTCCTGAGCATCCCACAGAACAGCATACTACTCTGTTCCCACATGTACAAGTAGCTTCCACTTGTGTCTTAAAGACTAAGCAGTTTAAATTTGACTCCAAGGTAACCAAACATACCCGTCTCTAAAATCAGCATGAAAAAACATCAGCCATTAATACGAATAAATATCCATTATTAAAACTGGGTATTCCTTCATGATAACACGGATTTTTAGGTTACTTTGGACAATAACTTTTAAGGGACAAAACACATTAACTTCTTCAGAAAAATTAAGTGTATAATTGCTGTTATCTTTTGGAGCTTTAAAATTTGTTGGAAGTTTATAAAAGGAAACGTACTAATCAGAACATCATATTGAAATTAAATCTTAAAGAGATCCATTTCTAAGAAAAAACCAATCAATTTATGTTTCAGAGAAACAAAATGAAGACTGTAAGAAAATCTTTATCATGCTCTTGGCATTTTCATTTGATTTTCACATTTTCTTGAACTTAGTAATACCTTTTTATTCATCAGTAAATGCAGATATGGGAATGAATAATGTGTATTCAATAAGTTCACAGCAGATGTATTTATATATATATACAAGTTTAACAGTTTATCCATATAATCTGTAACTCAGGATACCCTATAACATACTTCCTATTGTACAGCCAAAGACAAGCTCAGTGGGAGATTTCATCTTCGAACTGCATGTTTCCTAGCAACTCTATTTGAAATCAGAGTAGCATTTTTTAAATTTACATCAATCACTTGGAACTGTTGAGACTACTTAAAACATCTCTTTCATCCTATGAATAAACAGTTCGAATCAGACTAGCAGCTGCAAAAAGGAGAAAAAAGGAAAATCAATTCAATGTTTACTAGAACTTGCTGGTAGATTTTGGAACAATATATTATTTGTGCCTTTTGGTTTTAAGCTTACACATTTCCAAATAGAAGTTGACCAATGGTGAGACCCATTGGCGTTTTTTATAGGTTTGAGCTGCCACCACCATTTCAAAGATCCTCAATGTTTTAAAGACTACTTTTCAAGGATACATACTCATAAGGCAAGCTTAACTGTACTCTGAAGATTTCAGCAGATAAGTAAGGGTTTCATTCTACTGGTTTAATGACCTACAACTAGAGCACTGCTTCTGTAGTCTTCACATTTTTTGGGGAGAAAGAAAAGAAAAAACTAATTTTTTTGAAAACTTAGTTTCTTGCCTCCTAACTGTCAGTTGATACTTTTCATACATGTGTTCCCCATCAATGCCAGTAGACCCTCAGAGGCACACAGCATGCACAGAAATCTCTCTTAACACTTAGCCAGCAAGGAGGGACACAAGGACATATATCATCAGAACAGCCTTTGGAAATCCCTGCGCCAAAACCACTGCACCTGACATAAGGAATCATATTTTCCCAATGCTACTCAGAATCTTGGTCTCATGACTGCACTTAGATTAAATCAAGGTGGATTAAGGAAGAAAATAGGCAGGAAAATGGATAGACAAGGGGACAAAAGGGCCTGATTGTGACTCTTCTGGTTGAGGGGTCTGTACCCTGTGTGCATGGATGTGGATGGAGGCACAGGTGCCCACCACTGGTATGGGACTGTGAGCCTAGGCCCCTGTGGTGGCAGCAGCAGGAGAAAACAGAATGTGTCAGAGGTCTGAGTGGTGGCAACTGGACAAGGGGCCATAGGTTACAGGGATACATGTATCCAGGGTGCCAGCAGCTACGGAAGGTGATTAGATATGTTGTTGTGGGTGTGAATGCCCGTGTGGGATTGCCAGCAGCCATCAAATAGCGAGCAATTACAGTAAGAGGCTTGGGAGCAGGTACTGCTGCTGCTGCCAGCAGCTGGGGATAGCTGGGCATCCAGGCCCAGGTCCCAGGCAGGCTGGGTGCCTGTCGCGGGTTCGGTTTGTAACCGGGCAGAAACACCAATTTAGTGTAGTGGTTTGGTCCAAAATACTCATTACTGTTTATCTGCTGTGAGATAAGAATTAGGAGAAATGCAAAACAGGCACCAAACTTGAAAGAATATAAAGAAGTTTATTAACAGACCAAAAAGAAGAAAAAAAAAATTATACCACCTTCAGAACTCTCCTCCTCCCCCCACCTTCCTCCCTTCTCCCACTGACAATGTGAAAAGACAACCCTTAAGATGTTCAGTCTGTTTACCACTTCCATAATAACCTTGTTCAGTCCATTTAGAAAGAGAAGTCTCTTCTTGCTCATGCTATGAAAACATTATCACAACGAGACAGCCGCCCACTTCCAAATATTGTTCAGTCCATTTAGGAAGAGGAGTCTCTCTGCCTGCGTGTGAGTCCTTTCCCCCGACTTGCAGCTTTTCCCGCAACTGCTTTCGAGGGTCCACTCTTGAAGTTTTTTGGGGTACAATTTTAAGGTTGAGCCGTTCAGAAACAAAAACAGAGGCCCTTCTCCTTCCCTGGGAGCAAAGGGTCTTCATCATCTTCATCGTTAGGACTATCTCTGGGAGCATCTCTAGGGACTGAGGTTTTCTCCTTTCCCGTTTGGAGCAAAAGTCCTCATCTGGTTCATCTCTAGGGACTGAGGTTTTCTCCTTTCCCATTTGGAGCAAAAGTCCTCATCTGGTTCATCTCTACGGACTGAGGTTTTCTCCTTTCCCATTTGGAGCAAAAGTCCTCATCTGGTTCATCTCTCCCTGTCCAAACTTCTCATGAAATTACAGCTGCGTCAGCATCTGCCTATCTCAGCGCAGGTGCTTTTGCTCACGAGTTGAACACTCCACCCCCCATATCTTCATGAAATTACAACAGGATACTCTGATATATCATAGCTTCACAACAGAATTTCAGCTTTAAGCATCTCCTCTCTCTCTTCCCTCAGGTTTTCAGCTCTTCACAGCAATAAAAAGGGTTAATCTCACCTCGGCCTGGCAGCTTTGCAGCTGGAATGTTGAATTTTTCTTATCGCAGTGGAGAGGGGGGAGAGCCGAGCCGCTCCGGCTGCCCACGGCAAGGCAGTGGGGGGGGGTTCCACAGCTGGAACAGGTCCATGGCTTCAGGATGGCCGTGGCCCGGCCCGTCCTGGCCTAAGCAGGGCCTGGGCTGGGCCCGCTGGGCCCTGCTCGGGGCCTGCAGCCACCTGTCCCAGCGCCGGAAACGAGAGAGAGCTTGGGGGGGAGTTTGCCTATTCTTAAATGTGGATAACAGAGGTGATCACAACTTTAAGTGGCTTAGAGAATTGTCCATATTCAAACTGGCCAGCTGATAGGTTCTATCAGTTCCCAGAGGAAACTGTAAGCACCCCTTAGCAAGGACGTCCCTTCCGGGACTATGCTTGCTAACCTATGACAGTGCCTAAGGCCAGCTGCGGCAGGGACGGGTCCACGCGTGTACGCACACAAGCTTTCCACTAACGGGATCCATCCCAGTCAGTCAGACAGCCTGAGGCTCTTGGGGCTGTTTCTGTTGGTGACTCTGCTGCTGTAGGTGGCCAGCCACACACAGAGCTGTGCATGCACTGGGGGCTGCTGAGCATCACTGCAGGCTCTCATGGGCATAGGGAGCTGCTGCAGGCTCACCTCGCCCAGGCAACCAGATCTGGCAATGTCCCCAAAACAGCCAGAAAGTTCAGTGAAATGCATCTGATGCTGAATTCCTACAACAATGTGAAAGATAAGCTCATGAGAGTGTGATTTATCTTTGGAATGCAATACATTTGAAAATGCCAGTATTTTACCTCTGAAATACAATAACATCTGTATATAAAGTATGAAAATTATATTATAAAAACTGTGACTGATCAGTTCAACATCTGAGTGCAGAGAACTATGTAAGATCACTTCTAAGCATTAACAAGTCTCTAAATAAAACCAAAAGAGAGAAAAGTTTGATTTTATACATGCAAAACATTCTGCTTTGCTTTTTATACTTAAATATCAAGAAAAAAACACCCAAACAAATAAAAAAACCAGAGAGATATATGAAAGCCAAAAGCCTGACCTACAGACATGTCTCCAAATATTTAAGTATAGAATGAACACATACAGCAAAATCACAAGAGGCAGTCACCAATTTGCAGGAATGAAGCCTACAAAACTTCATTTTAGGGATCTTGTTCCAAGTTTCGTATTTTGGTGTCAAAAGATATATTTTGTTATGTAAGTAAGTACAGCTTAGGCACATCAGCCACAAAAAAAGACATTTCCCTTTTGTTATCAAAGTTGCATTAGTAAGTCCACTTCAACTGACTAATTTCAAATATTAAAAATGTTTTAGTTGATAACTATTCTGTTGAACATAACATATGAGTGTATTCTCTCACAGATGCTATTTCACTGTGGTGGTAAGTCAAGAAATCAAAATAACCTTCTCACTTAAAAGGTCGTGATTGCAAAGACATTCTGTCACATCTTGCAGTGACTCCATGTTTTTCCAAGCAATGGAATAGAGTCCCTACAGACTTCATTAAACAACTGCCTACAGGTCCTGCACAGCTAATCTGTATTTACTGCATTTCTGACATGGACCCGACATGGCCTCCAGCACAGGGGCTTTCCCTCTTTAGGAGCTTCTGACCAAACAGGTATAATGAAAACTGCAGTAAATTATATATGAAAGAGATAATCCTTTCAAAATAGGAATCCTACCTGTTCTGAATAATAACTCTGATTTGAAAGTATGAGATGCAGTATGTAGCAGTGTTAGAGTTCTGTGCTTACTACTCTTGTTTTTCAGCACTGAAGAGAGTTCAAACATACAATGTCTGTAGTCTTTGCTTAGTAAACTTGGAAAGACAGTGAATATGCACTGAAATTTTATTCATTTTCCCTACTATGACCTAAAGTTTTCAAAGAGCAGTACTTCCTAATTCTGGATTTCCAACTTCTGAATAAAAGAATAGAATTATTATTATATTTTATTTTTTCAAATTATTTAGGTTTATTTGAGGGTTGTATATAACCAAAACTGGTCAACAAGCAAGGTTGGTCATTCAAACTGTACTGTTAAGTACTCACACAATCTTAACTGTTCTGATTTTTCATTGTCTGGTACCACAACTGAAGGGCAATAAACCCATTATCTAAGAAAAGGAAAAGCACATAATCACCTGCAGACATTGTTCTACCCAGTAAAAGCAAAGTAATCGGCATATATTCTAATATCTCTGGTGATATGCTAGTGGATCTACAAATTAGGAACATCCACACCTTAATGTCTTTCAATGAAACAAATTATAGGTGCTTTAATCCATTAACTTTTACACATACTTTCTATCACATCTGCCTTTGTCCTTCTTCCTTGACCTTTTCCCCAAAGTGCTCAGCTTTTCTTAATTGATCTAATTTAAATGGAGAGGCATGTAAGGTACTTTTCACATTCAATTTATCTGTAAAAAATTTTGATAAAATTACACCCAGATGTACAGCTGAAATGACAAGAGAACAGACAAAATGTTACTCAGAGTAACCAACACCAGAAATTAAATAGCATCATTACCTTCACTGGCATCTCTGTGCTTTTATACTGATGGAGATATGACAGTAGTTTAGCATGTGTAAGAATATTTTAAAAGGCTATGTGAAGGATGATGCTATTTGTAACTACCCAGAACTGCTGTATATCACATTCTGGGATCTGCTAATGCATCTGCCAAGTGAATCATAATAACAACAAAAATTTAGCCATTTAGTATTTCCATTTCTCAAAATATTACAATTACACCTTTTAAATGTAGAATGTTTGTTCTGTAACATTCTGAGAACTTTGTGGGTATTTGCCTTCATTTGGTAAAAATATTTTACAAGTTTCGTTACAGTACCAGTATGAAAAAAATCTTCTAGTGGAGAACATGACTACATAATATTTGATATACACAAACTAATCAGGCATTTTGCATCACAGTTTTATATATAACCTTTTTCTTCTAATAAACACAGTAGCTCTAGGTCACAGCACAGATAGCTTCTGTGCTGATGGTATAACAGAAAATCCTTTTGTAAGACACTGAAACTTGACAATAAGTCAGTATTACCTTAGATGTGCCATCTTACATTACTGTTTGCTTTGGTAATTTATTTTAATGCTGCAATCTGGCTTTCTTTTTATAGCAAACACAGAAATGCAAGGGCAATTTTGAAGAGCTAAAATTTCAGTATTTGTGATCTATCACAGGATCTCAAGTCCAAACTTTTGCAGATCATTCTTTGGACTGTTCAGCAGAAACTTGGCAACAAGAGGAGCATGCGGACCTTGTCAGTATGGTGTATTGGCACTGAAGGGTTTAGGTAGAAGCACAGTGGAACAAAGGAAATAACATGATGGTTTAGGACCTCAGGACCAAGGTTAAGGTCTCTGTGGGAATAAAGTGTTATGAGATTTTCATGAAAAGATGAGCTTCGGAAGACATGCAGCAAGCTTCACTCCAGGAGGCACAAGATCCCCTAACAGAGCACGTACCAAAGACAGCTTTAAGACCCTCCCCAACGATGAAGCTTCCTTCCAGCTTTTTCCTATACTATAGCACTGCAGTACACATTTTCTTAGTATGAGCAGACAACTCAATTGTTTATAGGCTGAATCCAAAGGGATATTTATCGTGGATGGAAGAAAACAAACAAAAATCCAAGCATCAGCAATAAATTTTGAAATAATGTACATGAATATACTCCTTCATTATTCATGAGAATTGAAGAAATGCTAGATTTTTCCTGGTTTACATGGACAAACTCCCCTTTGACTACTATAACGTGTTCAAGAACAGATTTTTTGATACAGACAAAAAGAAAAACTCTCTTCATCTCTACTCTCATATTTGACACTTGAGATTACAGTTGAGGAGATTATTTAAGACACCCTGCTATATTCTTCAGTCAATTCTGCGACTTCATACTTGTCTACAAGTCTCATCAGAAGAAAAGCAATTAGACTGAGGAGAAAAAATAAAGTAAGGAGAATTTAATTCCTTTGCTTACCATCAACCTTCCTCTATCTTGATGTGTTTTGCAGTACACAGTTTGAAGAAACCAGTCACTAGAGGACAAGTTTACTATTCACAAAATATTAAAGTGCTGTTTCTATAACATATAATGAGTCAGATTATTTCATTAAGTGCTCGTATTACCACCACTATTTTATGCTTCATGGCATATCTAAAGATTATTCCTTCTAACACATCATTAATGTTTATAATAAAAATGTTGTTATTAGCAATTCGGATTTATCCTCAAAAGACTGAACCTACAGTGAACATCAAGTGTATCTGAATTAAATACAAATGGTCAGATGATGGTCCTAAGTGAGCTCTTGGACTCCATTATGTTCTAAAACAAATGTGACTCATACAATGTCTCATAAAATTTATTTAAACCATTTAGCTAAAATAAAATGTAAGAAAATAATAATCAGTTATATTAAATTCTGAGAAGGGTTATCTGAAAGTGATCATCTGCTACTGTGAAACAATTTAATGCATTTGACTAAAATCTGCATATATTTTGAAGACACTTTGAATGACTTTGTATTCAAAACTGAATGTGTACCTTGAAGATGGTTCTACAGAGTTGTTTTGTGTTCGAATCACCAACCTTTTGTTATTGATTTTGCACATTTAATTTTTCATTTCCTTTGTGGCGTAAAAACCACTTCTCTTCCTAATTCCCAACAGACACAGGGTAGATCTTACAGTAACACTCAGGTGGAAGAAGTCTGACAGCCCTTGTTAACCTCTTACAGCAGGAA
>NW_008237919.1:4546742-4584972 GCF_000691975.1 Corvus brachyrhynchos | reverse complement strand
ATTGTAAAAATTTCCTTCAATTCAAGAAGAGACTTTAAAGTGTATCTTTTTTAGGCTGTATTTCAGGGTCACTTTGACGCAGGAAACTTCCTTTCTGATGTCTTACCTTTCAGAACTGTATTGATCATGTTGCCAGGCAGGCACACGGCTGTAAGATACAAGCAAAGCTCTGAAGTCTTGGGTCTTTCCCATGCAATAATGCCAAAGGAAGGACATGTAAAAAGAAAATACATTTCAGAGCAGGTTTTTGACTGGTTCAGCTTGGTAATATTTGTTATTTGGAAGTAAATGGAAATTCACTCCTGGTATAATTGCAAATGAAAGAAGTCTGGTTTTAAAGAACCACAATTAACAGTAAGGACAAAGCAGCCACAGTGCTCTTCAATGCTTAGGAGGCATTCAGTGCAAAAAGGAATAAATTATAGAGGTCATAAACCAAAATGGGTGCTCTCTGGACAGCAGCAACTCTGAAAGGCATCTAAGGGATACAGTGGGTAAGCAATTTAACTGAGGTTTCCAGGACAATGCTGTGGCTAAAAGAACTGCATGACCCTTAAGGATTAAATGACTCAGAAGTACAATTATCATGTGAATTTACTTGTTAGAAATAAGCAAATTTGCTTGGAACTAGCATGACTCATATTTGAACACTGACAATAATTATGATGCTGGGTGATATTTATTTAAAGAGACTGGAAAAAAAGAGCATGGAGAGAGGTAAAATATAGACATATATACAAAAGGAGTGGAGAAAATGTCTTACTTTCCTTGTTCAACCTGTCTGGGCTACCAAGGAGATGACTGGGGAATATCCTGGTTACAGCACATAAGTATGGCTTGAAAATATGGGAGACAAAAGGGTACTGTAATCTTCTAGAGAAAGACATAACAAAAACAAAAAGCTGGAATTTGATTCTGGAATGATTTAGATAGAATGTATGGTAAAATTTTAGCAAGGCATACCATTTTAGCAAGTGACATTCCCCATCCTTGAGGTTCTTCAGTAACTACTAAATACTTTCTTGCAAGGCAAAAAGTATCACGCTCAGCACTGAGGCAGCTGGCTGAAATTCACAGACCTACCTCGGAGTGCTCACTGCCTTTCAAGATCTCAAGCTGCAGACAGAAGGCAGATGATGATGTCCTGGCATAGAGTTTCCCCAGAGTGGGATCCTTTCACACTGACAAGCCTTGTTACCTGTTCCCAACACCATTTTACAGCACCTCCTTTTAGTGCTTTCAGCAAAGGACACTGTGAGTCCACAAAATAAAGTGCCGTGCTCCAGTGAGGTTTGAAGTAGATAATTCTTTAGTGAGTAGCAACTTTTGTTGCTCCTAACAAGTAAAAAAACGTCAACCTACTTTTTGTCTGAATACTATAAACAGTTGTGGAAACTGCAAACAAAGCTGTGATCAAGAGATCAAAAATGTAGAAAGAACTGATTATAAAAGAAAAACTTCTTGATAATAGCTACATCAATTACAAAAGGTCTGGAGATGATACTGGATTATGAGTTATGTTGAAAGATGTTCCATTTGCATAGATATAAACTACCTGCAAGAAAAAATCTTTATAAACAGCAGTCACTCATCATTTCATCAGCAGCAAGATTAAAAAATAGATCTCCATGTATTATGGCTAGATGTCACTGCTTCTGCCTTAAAAAACAAGCTTTATGATACATCTTAAGTTTATGCAATAGACCATATGTCAAACAGTTTCTTTTCAGAAACTTTGCCTGTAAGCATTTGAAGTACCAAGGTTAAAGATTTTCAAGACTGACTTCTGTATCTATTATTAAAAACACAATTTTCAAATATTTTTTCACATATTTTTGGGTGCTCTCCCCTTTCCTTTTTTTTTCCTAAGCATTTTACCCATTTCCACCAATTAATTTAGCACTGACACTCCAAATCACATTACTCTAGAAATGCTGCTCATTCTAACATCTTCTACACTCCCACTCTTACCCCAAACACAAATTCACTTCTTATGTCTCATTTTTCATTTTGGCCATATTTGCCTAATTTCAAGCACATTCAGAGAAACACATGTACATCCATTCGATTTCTTGTCTGAATCTGTCTAGCACCAGGAACCAGTAGCATCAAAAACCAGCCTTTTTGTATCTTTATTTACTAAACAAAAGTTTCCCTCTATAGTCCTTTACCCCCTATAGTATTGCTTGTAGGTATTAGCTGAATCCTTGTAAGTTAAGTACTCTATAGTATTTACCCCTTATGATAAGGCATGCTTTCAAATACTACCATTATTCTCATGATTTTTCTGTGAAGCCACTCAGATATTTTAAAATCTGCCTGAAAGGCATCTGCAGTGCTTTCCTCAATCTTATTGAGTATTTCCTAGTTTACTGTAATTGAACATCAGAGAAAGGATATTTACACACAGCACTAAGATATCGATTATCTTCAAGACTCCCCATGTCTTTTTTAAAGCCATTCACCTCATGGAGATGATAAACTAATCCACAGAAATGTCTGAATTGCACAGATATCTAGCTCGGGGAGGGGGAGGAACTGCTAGTCTGCATTTCTTTCCATTCTGCTCTGCACTGCAGCTATTCAGTATTAAGGAAGAAACTGTTCATTCCTTAAACCTGTTTTTAAAAATCGCGTGGCATGCTTTCGGTTCTGTGAAATGCAGTTAATGAACTGTGCACAATGATTTTCTGTTAGACCTTGGCCTTCCCTACTATTTAATTGGCAATTAGTTCCACACACCACGCCACATGCACTGCTAATGTTACCAGGTTACCGGGACAGAAAGTACTTTTTCAGAAAGGAGTAGAAGCACAGAAAAAGGGTATATGAAATTCCATCACTGGAAAGGATGTCTGAAATCCCATCACTACCAGCCCTTGGCAAAGACTAAAGAAGGCTAGCAGACTGAAAAAAAACCTGTCTCCACAGAGAGCATCCTGCCAAAGGTCAATGTGATGCTGCATAAAAGAACAGAATAAAGGAGGTTTAAAAAGTGACCACAGCATTCTTCAAATTTCTTGGCTGTAATCCAATTACGAATCTTACAGTTTTTATTAGCTTTCCCTCTTTTTAATGAAAACTGAAATACAACACAACCACTTATATTTGCAATGTTTCTAGCTTCAATATAACAAGTGGAAGATAAGGAAAGAAATTATGAATACATTGGCTGCTGCTGCTTTTTCTGCATGAATATGACCATTATGAATTTTGACTATAACCTGAATTCTCAGACAAGCCAGTCTAAGTGAATCTCAGGTTTTGAAAGTGTCTTGAGAAGCCACCTGATTCACCACTGTGCTTCTACACCTTCTGGATAAGGTTATACAATATAAAAATAGAAACAATGCAGCACAGTACTAGGAGTATGTTTTAGCTCCACAATTTTCTGTTTGTATTTAAATAATTTTTCTAGAAGGTTTTGTGGGATAAGAAATGTCAATTCAAGCGTTAAAATAGAAAGCAGATTATTTTAAGCACTATAGGGACTCTTTTTTTCCTAGGTAGAGAATTACAGGCAACAATCAGTCCCAATGCCTCGTAGCAGATAAAGAGTAAGTGATGTATATAACTGCTGTGCATCCCTGCCGTGATGCAGCTGCTGCTTCTGTGTCACTAATGGACTCCTCTCTTGGCAGAGAAGGAATCTCCAGTCCTTTTTCAACAGGTGACAGGCAAAAATAAATTGCAAATACTTGAGTTGGCCTGTCAGGGAGCCAATTACCATTTCAGCTTACCAGAATCACTTGAAAAGAAAAGCAAGGAAGAAGAAACATGACAGAAGATGACAGAAAAATGACAGGAAAAAACAACAGAACTGGGCAAAAAGGAAAAGTGGATTCGATGCTGAAAATACGAGCAGTCTCAAAATAAAATTAAGATAGCCTCCTAGCAGTTGTGCTGTTTTCCTTGTTTTCTTTTTTATTTGATGGGAGTAAATGCAAAGACCAGGCCCCTGTGGATCTTTTCTGGTATCTTAACAAAACACACTTTGCCCCTGGCAAGGTTTTATAGTTCATTATTTCAGTGATTTGGGTTTTAATGGAGTGCTGCATCTTATTCAGCAGTAAGTACTGGCATGAACTTGAGAGACAGCACGGGTGGAAGAAGGGGAGGAGACAGAGGGAAGGCTTTCTCATCCCTCCAATTATAAAACTCTCCACAGCTTGCCCAGAGGAGGGAAGAGTACTGGCCTCAGGGACAAGGGTGCAAAGAAAAAACGGATAAACATGGTGATTTGGCTTAATAATATGCTTCCTACTATAGAAAACTGGATTAGATACAGTTCATTTCCTGCAAAGGTTTCCCAAGCTTTGCTTTACATTGCCTCGTGCCAAACGAGAGAGTTGTTTCCTGCTACCCCATACACGTGGGTTTAGTAGAAGGATCCAGCTTTAGTATGAAGCTGGCTGCTGCATGGTCCTGATGGCCAGTCTCAGCATGTGACATCCCCTACTCTGAAGATTGCTCATAAATTGTCCCCCAGTACCTCATCTGGGTGAACAATGACAGGTAGATGAGAAAGATCTCTCTAACAGATGCAATTTTACCACATGTAACAGCTTAGAGCAAACCAGCTTAGACACTGTATAATGAGTGGCAGTCCTAACACAATGCCTACATGTTTCTTTCCTTCAGAGTTTGCAGAAAGCATGCTAGTACATATGGTGTTGCTGGTTTTGTAATTCACAGTGTAAGGTGTTTGATTTAATTTATATGTAAAAATGAAGTGGAGAGAAATGTAATTGAAAATCACCAATTTACTGCCAGCTCTTATCTTCACGTTTGAATGGGTATAAAATACGAGTCCTTTGGGAAAGGGAATGAGTGGTGCCACTGGAGGCTTGCCTGCACAAGAATCAAATGATAGGAAGCTCAGACAACGTACTCATCAGCTGCTGGGTCCTGTCCTTCACCCAGCATCCCACTGAGCTTCCCTTGTAGCCATCAGTAAGTAATAGCAGATTTGTGGATTCACAGATACCTTCTATCAGGAAGGAGAGGCTTATATCACCCAAATTACACAGAAGCAGATCCTCAGGGAACTTTAAATGTTTGCAGCTCCTGACATGTCTGGTATCATGCTTTCCACCATAAAGAAACCTACCAGCTTTTTTCAAAATGTTTTATTAGAAATAAAATAAACTGCTATCAGATCTGAAAACACTTTTCAGAAGCTTCCCCTAAAACTTAATTTCAGGCACAAAGACAGGGTTGCATCGGTATTCTTATTCTCTAGCACAGAAACACAGGGCTGGCACTCATTGTCACAAAATGGGGGAAATAACAAGGTCCACAGGTGTGCTTCTGTCTGCCTCTAGAACTGCTGTACAGGAAATTATTATTAGAATTAAAAAAGAGGAGCTGGTACTGAACAATACTAAGTATCTAGGCAGTAAACTAGTATACTAAGTAAACCTGGTATACTACTAAGTATACTAAGTAGTAAACTAAACAGTAACAAAATTTATAAATTAAAAAAAAATAATAAACCGAATATGGTCTTAAAAGCATTATGTTCTTAGCATATGGCTGCAGGTTCCAGGGGAAGAAGACTAATATCTATTGTTTTTATAACTGTCTCTACGGAATATTTGGTACAAATTGGAAAGTTGTTCAAATTAACGTTTTCAGATATGATAGAAGATTCTCTTTTATCAATGTATATCAAAGTTCAAAAGATTGTATTAATATTAGTATCAAATAAACTATAATTATATCCTCTCTTAAACCTCATAACTCATTTGACTGATAAAGTTTACATTCATAAAATATTGATCAGGGGCTTGAGGACTCAACAGGCTTCACTGTGCCAAGTTTGCCATTAAGAAGCATAGGGTGAATTGCTCAGACAGACGGAGCTGGTCTGATTCCTGTCATGCTAAAAAACAGCGCTTACCACAGATTCTGGGAATGCCCTTAATAGAAGTAGCTTCTGCTGTTCTTAAATTATATCTTTGCATTTTGCACACCCCAATAGGGTCATAACCATGTTATGAGAAAGGGCTGTGAGAAGCCTCCGTGAGGCCTCCATTCATGCATGTGCTGACCCTGAGGTTGGGGGCTATGCTGCACTCAGGCTCTTGCCAGAGAAATGCTGCATGCACCTGTGCCCAGACCTGAACTTGCCTTGCTGACTTCAGTCCAGACTGGCAATTCAGACTGGCAATCCAGACTCCTGCCTGACTCCTGATTTCCATCACTAGGCCTCCTCTGCTCTTCTCAATTATAAATAGAGAGGTGCATGTCTACATACATGTACGTGTGCCTGAGTATGGTTTCAGTCATAAGAAGTGGAAGGATTTGCATGTTTGCGTGCGTACGCATGTATGAAAGGCAACTGGGGAAGGCTGTGGCAGCAGGCTGGGTATGTAAACAGGGACAGTAACGAGGTGATGTGTGTGGGCAGAACAAATGGTACTGGCATCACTGAGGACACTGGCCCTGCCTTGGCTCATGCAGTGCCTTCCCCTGCTGAGCAGCCTGCTCTTCCGGGCCCTGAGAAATTGCATCATCTCCTTCTGAAGACAAACAAAGAGCTGAGCTTGTACACAATGGGAAAGAGACACAGTATAGGTAATTTTTGTAGAATGTAACAATTTGCATCAGATATGATGAGGTCACAGAAAGACATTTTGAATTTAGTGTATCCAACAGCTTAAACAGCTTAGTACACTTAAGATGAAGACAACTGGCTAGCTTTCATATCAAGGAGACACTTCCAAACTCTGAATGTCTGCCGGAAATAAAATGAAATTAAGAGTTTAAAACTTTCCCCTGCTCTCTGTAAGCAGCCAACCAGAGGATTATTACTGCTCATTGCCAGCCAAATTTCAAGTTCCATTTGCAGAGCCAGAGAAGAACTCCAGGACAATCACTGAAGCATTATCCATGCTTTTGTGATTGGGTGGCAAGTTTCCTATGTCATGAAAGCAGCTGGAGACTGCTTACTTCCAAATGCCCCGATGCCAAGCTTGTTTGTCCCAGTTTCAGAACGTTACAGCAAAACAAAGCCAGTTTGCACACTTTATTTTCTAGTTTTCTGTAACACTTTCATCTTTACTAGCCTGTTTTGAACTACCAGTCATTAACAAGTGAAGATGATTTTCATCACAAAGGTAGTTGTTCAAAAGTTAAATCTGGAGATATCCATTAACTGATGTTGTCTACTACTAGTATGTAAGACATTTGATGACACCTCTGCTTTTGAACTGCCTGTAAAATATATATATATAATAAAAAAAGAAAAGCATATGTACAATAAAAGAGATACATCAAAATCATTTGTGTTTTGCTTGTTTAATGCCAATCTTGCTTGTAAAAATTCCATCACTTTATTTGACCATGAAAGTGTTAAAACCATTCTACCTTTATGCATCGTAACATGCAGAATTATTCTTTTTTTTACAAGTTTAAAAAAAGTAAGGGAAAACAAGAGTGGTGAGAAAAGTCTATCCTCTTTCAGCTAATGTTCTGCCATATTTAATTGTCATTATTCTGCAAACATTGATAGAAACTATCTACCAACTAATCTTACAGTTTCCATACATTGAGGAATTAGAATAATAATTGTATTTAATAAACAAATAATTTTAAACCAATTATATATATTTGTAGTACTTAGTTCAAGAAAAACGTATGTATCCACTGAGACATTCATTCAGGTGCAGATTCATTCAATGGTTCTGCCTCTTCTCGTTTCCAAAGCTGAAGTCTTCTATGTGGCTTAGACTGAATGAAAATCTTCACACAGCTCTATGCTGAATTTTTCTTTAAAGTGTTATGTCTCTTTAAAAATCCTGCTACAGTTCCTATCTTTCCAGGAATACCTAAAAACTCAGCAGTCGCGGTTCTGTATCTCAAGGTTCTTTATATTATCATCCTATGTATCACCACCACCATTATGTTCCTTCTTTGACACCAAATCAGGCCTGAAGACATGGACAACTGCTTTCCAAGGAAAGTAACCATATTAACATTAACTTTTATTTAGTGCTAAAGTAGTAAAAAAAAAGCAACCTATTTTTGTATAGAGAACTGGTACACGGTCTTTTAGTTCCCTCCTGAGCCTCTAATTTTTCCTTGTCTTTCAGCCTGTAATGAAGGATTTCCCACACAGGCTTCCTTTTAAATGTCACAGAAAAGCAACTGCTTATTTTAAAAAAGCACAATAAAAAGGTCTGTATCTATAATTTAAAATAAAATGCCATCATGGGATTAAATTTGAACTCTATCCACTTCATGATGTGTACAAGGTCACATAACGCTCCAAAGACAAGTTGCCTTAGGACAGATATATCTTTTGTCAGTGCAAGGAAAGACTCACACAAACCCACAAACTGTCTCTTAAAATTAAACTATAGTTTTTGCAGCAATAAATTAACATTCAGTTCAGGAGATAATCTGCGTTACAAATGCCAAAACAAACCCAGACTAAATAAGGAGACACTAGTGACGGAAGCTAGATCCTACAACCTGCTTGTTCTGCTCTCTGGCAATTAGAGAGAAGAAATATTTCATAGCCTACAAGCTCCAGGGTGAAGTAACTGGACTTACCCTGTCACAGCTGCCAAGCCCTGACTGGTCTGTGTCCTCCTCAAATACTTAACTTCCAGGAGAACAGTTCTCACTGTTCTGCCAGGAACAGATTGCAGCAATTCAGAGCCAATGAATGGCGTTGTCATGAAAGGACATTTTCTATAGGAAGGAAATCCAGGAGGCTGCCTGTCTCCAAGAGAGGACAGAAAATGCCTTAAAACACCTGTTGTGGTATAACCTGCTTCTTTGCAGTTCATTTCTTTGCTGTGAAAGTACATCAGACATGATAGTGATAGTGTTTTTGCTGGATCTTAAGGTTAAGATAATGAGGCATTTCGAGCAAAGTTCATACTTTCCAGCACACTGAGTTGTGCAGTGATGGCAAAAGTCTTCCCATGCCCATCTACTGGGGTTTGGTGGGCTTGCAGGCCACCTTAGCAATGCTTTTTACAAGCAGATTTTGCTTTTAAATATGCTGTAAGCATGAAGGGGAAAATTATGTAATGTGCTAGACAGTACTAGAAACAGAAGTCCTGAATGGGTTAAAAATTGTAGAGGAAATACTGATGGCAATTCCACTATAATCCCTTTCTACTGTCTTCTGAAGAAGAGAAGACAATTGACAAAGCATCTCATCTGCTGTAGTCAGAAAAATCAGATAATTGCAATGGAGTTTCCTAGGATGGGACTCTTTTCCATTACATGGTATACACTAAGGTTTCACTATAAATGGTATCAAATTTTACTATTTAAATAGCTGAAAGAACCTCCAGTCCTTCACTGCCTCCGCTTTATTATCTTATAGCTATTCACATTTGGACATGTATTCCATTTTATTATCATTGGCACAGTTACACAAAATTGGCACCTTACAGTGATCCTTATACATAATCACTTAGACTGAATTTGGAGACTGAGTTATGGCTAAAAATTTATTTGAATAGAGCTTTATTCATTTAAGCTGGGGGATGACCAGTTCAAGAAGTGGACCATGGAGTCCACTTCTTTGATTACTTTGATTTTCAGTAACTGCACTGCTGTAATTTCTCAGAAGTATGCAAGAGTTCCTTCATGTGTTCCTGTAAATAATTTTGGTAGAAACAGTAATTTCAGTAGAGTACGACTGCTGGCAATTACCTCTTCTATGGAGAGACATTTGCAAATGTTCAAGAGAAATGAGACTGAAGACTAGCAAAAGGTATTTCAATAACTAACTATTATAAAATAGAGATTTCCTTAAGGGTCTGTGTGGAAAAAAAGTAACATACACTATATGAACAAACTGTAAAGCACAGAACATTATTTAAGTGGCACAGGCTCTCTATTGAACCCCTTTTACTTCTTGCTGAAGAGGCTTAAAGGTAAAGGGACAAACTGCAAATCTCATGGCTTCTCCTAAAGCTCTGGAAGGATGTGCACTTCTTATTGAAGACAGCCTGATTTTTATAATGCAATATATAGAGTGCAATTTTTCTTGATACTGATTAAGCCACCAGAGAGGTGCTAAACTCCTTTTATTTCCACCAAATGGCACCAAATGAAACCTGACGTTTCATTCCAATGAGTCTCAGTAGTAGTTACAGTTGTTCAGCACCTATCGAAGTTAAGTCCTTTGTCACTCTAAAGTAATCAATTGGTTTAGTTTTAACATGTACCTGGCCATAATGTGAGATTTTCATAAATTAATGAAAATACTTAGTAAATGCTATAATAAATGATACTTGGAAGGAATACATTCAACTGACCTAAGACATTAAAGGTTAAGACAATTTTAAAGAGGCCATCTTTGCTGGTAAGCCTGGTGCTTTAATTCCTCCTTAGAATTAAAATTTATATGCAATTTTTTAAAAAAAAATTTTATATCTCTTTTCTTGAGAAAGAAAATCTACCAATTTTCATAAAGAATGAATAAATGCTTAATGTCCATCATGTGCCTAGAAACCCAGCATCTTTCTTCAGCTACTCTTCTATTTGTAGACAACAGCATTATCCTGGCAACAGTGAGACAAAACCCATTTACTGCTAATAAAGTTAAGCCAGCTTGTCTTTGCACTGTGGAGAAGCTGCCTCCGTGTTAGGTGCCAAGGTTTAGAAATTTTGTTGAAATGAAAAGAAGAATGTGAGACTGAAAAGAAGACTGACAGAACCAGAAATTTCTACAGTGAATATGTAGAAGATTTTTTGTCCTTGGTGTGGAGAATGGCTGTGTTCTCTCAGTTCGACATTACAGTACTAATGCTCGTGATGCACCAACCTGCTCAGATCTGGAGTGTTTTAAGTAGATGAATACTTGGTAAGATTTCCTAACAAAACTTGCTTTGTTGTGGTTTTTTTTTCCCAATTTAATACATTTTATCTTACATACCTTATGAAATATAATATTTCATGAAACTGAGATAGAAATAGCAACTAAATTACATTAAATCACAGGTGTTTTGGTTCTCTGGTTGGTAGTGCAGTCATAATTTTAATATAATTAGGTAATAAACATATATTAGTTTACTTGAAGACGAACACATTTAAAAAACTTGCTCTTTGATGATTTTTCCCCAGGTGATATTAGGATTAGTGATGGAATGTTCTTTTCTGCCATGTTGGAATTGGGAATATGAGTGGGCTTGAGTGTTGTCACAAGTGACACTTTACCAGTAATGACATTTAGGTTATATTTTGCTTCAATTCTTTTTCTTTGTCAACAGATCTTTCCAATAAATTTTTAGTGTTAAGAAGATTTATTCTAACAGCACTGACAGAGACAATAACACTAAAAGTTTGATAAAAAATTTAGAAACTTACCTACATTGCTACAGGGTCCTAATTTGTGGAGTTTAGACCTAGAGTTCTCTTAGTCAGGGAGTGTCTGTTCTGCTTTGTTAGAAAATGTACAAAACACTGGTTACCACTATAACTGTGCTATTAACAATCAGCACAAGCCCCAAGATTTGCTACAGAAGCTGTAATACCCTGTAGTTTATGATAGCTATTTGCATGCTATACAGACTCAGCGGAAAAGCAGCATAATGTTAAAATATCTATTCAAGAAAAGCATTCATGGTTTGGAAACTTAATTAAAAATGGCTAATGATTTTAAACATGCTTCTTTTTTTAAAAACAAACTAATCAAGTTAATGCTCAGGAAATCACATTTTAATGGGTGATTTTTCAGATGCATATCTTTTACAGTTGCATAATCTAGAAGCAAAGGCTAATACTCTGAAGCACATCCTGAAGCCCTGTTATTACAAACTTAAGAGCAGAGTCATTCAAGACACTATCTATAGTTGGAGGATAGAGATCTCCTGACTTTGAAAACAGGTCAGCCTACCTAAGATCCAAATGTCTGAGTGGGTGCTTGATTGTC
The DNA here is from genome assembly GCF_000691975.1 of Corvus brachyrhynchos. Classification (NCBI taxonomy): domain Eukaryota; kingdom Metazoa; phylum Chordata; class Aves; order Passeriformes; family Corvidae; genus Corvus; species Corvus brachyrhynchos. The sequence goes on along the minus strand of NW_008237919.1, from coordinate 4,573,070 downwards.
TTCTTTCACTTGCCCCCTCCAAAGAGCAGCAAAGCAGACTATATACCCAGCTCATGCAACTCACTTGGGTGGACAAAGTTAGGTGTGACGAGCCTGGTCTCTGGCTCTTAAGATTTTGACATATTAAAAAATGATATGATCTGTATCTTCTGTTCCTTTTAGGAGCAAATCTGAAAAGCGTAAGACAAAGTGTTTATAAAGAACACAGTTTTGAAACCATTTCTGATTTAGTGAGAGTGTCTGGTTTCCAGTTTTATCTTCTCTGATACATACCATGTCTGTCTCTACACAGTCTCAGTTATGGTCCCCCTCAGAAAAGAATATGGCTTTCAACAAAACAAGGAAGCTGAAAAATGGAAATAAATACATGATTTCTCACTTTGCAGAACTGGCCTCTTCATGTATATTTAAGAAAGATTGTATCTCGGGGGGAAATAAAAATAAAGCACCATAATTTCTGTTGGAGAGTCTACTTTCAGGCTTTTTATATGAAAAGCCCTACTAAAATCCAATATTCTCAGTTCTGCTGATAGCAGAAAGACCCGACAACAGTAAGTTACGGAGAGAAGAATCTAGCGTTTAACTGCTCTCATGTATATCTCCAACAGGAAAGAGCAACCTCACAAACTGTTGAAATTATTTTTGAAAATGGATGCATTTAAAAACCAGTCACTCCTTCTAATTGATATAATACATCTAGAGGGCAGCTGAATGCCAGACAGTTGTTACTGCCATGAAAATTTCATCTAGTAAGTGTGACAATTAACATCCTAACTGCATTTGTGTCATGCTAATGCTGAGTGTCAAGAGACCAAATTGAGCACAACCCGTTAAAAACCTGAAGAGAAATTTAATATAGGAATAACGGTTTGCAGCCAGCTGAGATTTAAGATTTCTCTTATGTCAAATGGAAGGATACAGGGTTTCAGCTTCTATTGTCAACACTACAAATAAACATGAATTCATCCCTAACAAGCACTGCAGGAAGTCAGCTATGCAATCTTAATGATCCTAGACTCTTTGCTAAAGTATACAGTTTGTAATCTCAAGCAGATTCCAGAATTCTATGTCAATTAGGATATCATGCAGAGCACCAAAAAAGGCAACACCAGCTGCAGGCAGTCATTGAATCTCATTGTCAATGCAGCAGTAAAAGAAATCCTGTTCTACCAAAATGAAAACCATAAAACAAAGATAAGATGAATTGGGCCAGGACATAAAGCGATCCCAAATTGCCACCTTCAAACGCCTGAGTATTAAAGATCTTTGGGTAACTTGCAAGTCAGCACATTGGGAGTTGTCTAACTGGATGCCACCACCGGATGTCACTGGTGCTTCTACGACGATCCACTGCACGTGTATTTATCAGGCTGCACAGCTTGGAAATGGCTGTACCGGGAGTTCGAAACATTGTCATGGTAACACTTTCCTTTAAGTTGCTTTTCACTTTTATCATCTTTCCAATTTACTCCAGAAGCTGAAATTACTCATTAAGCCTCAATAATACTTGAAGTGAAGAAAGAAAATATAATTTTATAGCTAGCAACCATACTTGCTGCAGTTATCCTAATCCTAATATCATGTTTTGTTTTTCTTTAAAGTAGGTATAGCAGGCCTTCCGGAATATCATCTGTTTTACTTACTCTTCTGTCTACTCAACACAGAATTGAAAATTTCCTTATTGTGTGCTAGCATCTTCATGTCCTATCACACCATGAATTTCACTGGCCAGGTAAAATAACATGCTTACGACAAATCTAAACAGCAGGTTTTTGCAGTAGATTGATCCCAACAGCTAAAGCTGGGAACCACCAAACTTTATGTATCTACTGTTATCTTGAGTTGGAATTCAGTCATGATACAAGCTTCCTTTCACCTAAAATGATACAGCTATAATGAAAACAGTATTTTTGCTCTTCTGATTATTTACTGCAGTCCAATGGCAAATCTAGAAAGAAGGGAAATAAACAGCCTAATCATATAAGTGTTGTATTAAAGCATCCTCCTCTGCTGATGGGCTCTGTGAAGGAAGCAAACCCAGAAACTCACAAAGCAATGGATATTGGAGACCTACACATAGCCTCTACCCACAGCTAACAGGGCACTTCCCTGGAAAATAGTTTTCTCCAAGAATCTCTTTTTTTAGATTAATAAGCAGAAAATAAGGGGAACAAAGCGTAGGCATAATGTGTTGGTTTTGACAATGGAACAAGGCTACCAGAGGGAACCCTCAGATATTTTGCTGTGCAGCAGATCCATAAAAGTGAGGAAAGGGGGCACAACATTGAGATGATGAAAAGTGCTGAAGATAGAACACTCTTCAAGGCAGTAAGATCTAAGCTATCTGTAAAGAATTACAGGGAGATCATGACACCAAGTTACTGTAGATGAAATGGTAAAATAGCAGATGAAATTCAGTTCTGATAATAGAAAGTGATGAACACTGGGAAAAGTAACTGCACTTACAGAAAAACAGGGTCTAAATCAGCCATTACCACTCAACCTCCCCCACATTTTACCATGAGTAAAGTCTCCAAAAATATCCATCCAGTTCTCAGCAGCAGTCAAAAGGAACTACTTGGGAATACTACTGGTCCAGTTGCCCATCCAGTTCTCAGCAGCAGTCAAAAGGAACTAGACTTGGGAATACTACTGGTCCAGTTGTAGCTATAATGAGTTCTATATAAAGGAAATGGTAGTTTCACAACCACAGGTATCTCATATGGGTGGAAAAATCTAAAAAGCCTTCAGACTTTCTGACTCTTCTCTGGCTTTTATTAGTAGCAGCAGCCTTCAAAGCCTACTACAAGCTGAGAACAGTAATTTCGAGTTCACTTTAACTATGTCACGCAGGTACACCATGTTGAGTAGAAGGGGTGTTAAGTATGCTAACTCTAATGGGCAGAGTAAAATGAACTCTCCAAACACCATGCGTGAACTTGCTTTGATGGAGAAAGAAGTCTCACGCTGTCATATATCCACAGATGTCACATACATGGTTTTCCAGGAGAAACCATACAGAAAAATCATTTAAGAATAGTAATCCACATGGAAAAATGATCCTACCTCATGTATTTTTCATCTGCTCCTACTACTCAAGCAACCCCTCAGGTTTGCTAAGCTCCAGAACAGGAGCAGCCTCTCCTCACACAAAGACTCTGCCACTGAAAACAGCTCACACCAGACCTAGTGACCATGTGCACAACCTGCAAACAGAAGTGCTGCTCCAACAAGAACCAAACTCCTATATCTGCATGGCTGCCAGGGTACCAAATGCCCTTATCACAGGTGCCTATGTGGCTAACACTGAACAAGCACTTTGACAGGAACAAACGATTTTCCTTCTCAAATCAGTGGAGCTAAACCAGTATGAGCATCTTTGCAGATCTGCAACCTGGAAAAAATATTTTAAGGAGGACATATATTAGTGCCTTGCTATTCCCAGGAACTGGAGAGAATGTGCCATATTACATGCAGCCATTCTCTCCCTACATCTAGTTCACACTCTTTTGGGTGTCCATCTTTCAGATGGACAGCAAGCGACAATCTAGGTGAAATTCAGCATGCACAGATAAAGAGACATTATCAGACTATAGCGAGACATCAGATTCTGCTTCCTCATTTAGAAAATGGTCACTTCAATTTCCATAAGCTTTGCATTCTTTTGGATTTATCTGCTTTCTACCCCCTCCATCTCACAAAGGAAACAGCTATCTTTCCTTGCAGCCATGGCAAGGTCACTTGCTGCAAACTGGGAAGAGAAAACTGGCTGCAATTTCTGGATGTAAGCACAAGCACTCATTCTCCTCACTTGATAAACTGAGATATGGCTATCAATTACATGTATTTAGCTTTTCCCTGGCAAGCATAAATGCTTGCATACAGTAATCACAGCTGCTCCGATGTCCCCAGAAGGAAGAAGGGGAAGCAAAATAAATTATAATAATTTGTTTTTATTGCTTTCCACTTAAGTTCTATGATTTTAATTACATAATGTTACAATTAATAATGTAAAACATAATTTCTTTTTTTTAAAACACTTTTCTCTAGTGTTTTGCAAACTTAGGCCACAAATTACTCAAGCTTTGTAAAAGCTTCTCAAAATCTACTGCATTGCTTCTGGGCTCAGAATAAATAACTTGAGACTCACAGTTAAGCATTGATTTGATAGACCATATTTCATATATATGTATTATGCCTAAAAAATTTAGCACTATAATTAATAAAATGCAGTAAAATATATTATTTTATGCCATATATGTTTAGTAGTTAAGGCAAAACTGAAATTTACTTAGTAAGAGGTATTTCTCTGTAATAATTCTTTGTGCATAAGACTAGAAGCCACAGGATTTTTACATTCCTTATGTATGCTATATTCTTTTGCAGTCATTGATGCTACATGTTTAGTAACAGTAAGTTAATTACTAGGAATTGAACACACTATGTAATGATATTGGTTTTTGTGGAAAAAAATAGCAAAGAAATTAAAGTATTTATGTATGTTATGAGAGAAAGCAGTAATTACTCTTTTAAAAATTACATTTTAAATGGAATGATAATTCAAAACTGCATATGAATTCTTGCCATTTGTTAAGTGTGATATACCAGGAAAGATTAGTTGGGTTCATTAGCAGGAAACCATGCCTCCCAATTCTGCTGGAGTTCTTTGAGGGATCCAACAAGAAAATAACTTATTGCTCATTAACAGCGAAAAAACACCAAACCTGGTAAGTGTTACTAGGAAAGAAACAGAAACCTCACCAGAAAATGTCATTATGCCATCCTAGAGATGCTGACTGACATCCCCAGCTGAGGTGCTTCAAACAGTTCTGGGATTTTCATTCTCCTCCACTCCATAACACTGTAGGTGGAAGGGTACCGGTGACAGACCCTGCACTGACCCCAGAAGCAGTGAAGGAGGAACCAGCACTGAGGACCTCTCTCACCCACACCTCACACCACCTGCACTTCTGGTGTTCCACTTCTGCCCAGCTCTAGTGCAGTGGCACGACTGAACCCTCTGGCAGTGTCCCCTCAGCCTAGGACTCAGCTGTCTGTGGGGCCAAACTCAACTTAGCACAGCCCAGCTATGCAACCACTGCTCCCATTTATTCACGAAGAGTAATAGGAAAGTGTAAAACACTACGTGACCTACAGGTATGTGAGGTAAGAGAAGTGCAGAAAGCAGTGTAATTGTTGAGAAGGTAACATACAGCGGCACAGCAGTTCATGAGAAAAAAATAATGGTTTAGAACTCTTAGGTTTGAAAGATTTAAACCCCCTAGGTTTAAAACCCCAAGAATAAAAAACAGGACTTGGGAGATGGCAACTCAGGAACACTGAAGATAATAAATCATCATTTCCCCACATGGCTGATGCTCATTGTGGAACATCAGGACACGTGAAACATCTTTTTGAGAGTAGTATTTGGTAGCTTTTTAGTTCTATCTAGTGCATACATTAAGCAAGAAATTAGCCTTTGTATTCCCAAACTGCATATATACTGTTTGCAGAGTCTCTTGAGGAACATGCAATGTGTCCCAAAGAGAGTATTCATTTAAAATAAAGATGCATGTGGAGCACAAGTTTCTCATCAGTTTCCTCAGAAGAAGTTCAGTTTGTGTACTGCCTGTGCCTTTACAGGGAAAAAGGCAAATCTGGCGATTGCTATCAAAGCTCACTCCACAGTAGGCATGTGTACCATGGATCTCACTACTGATTATGTAAGGATGTCAAGTTCCTTTGAATTAATTCAAAAGCAATTACACAATCAAGCAATACAGAAATCTCTAAAACACAATTAAGCCCAAAGATGGCAGCTGTGATTTGGGAATTCCCAAAGTAACAAATTTCTGGGGACAAACTGAATATTGTAGGAGTATATTACACAAACTTTTCCCTTTATTTGATACTCTTCCTTATTTATATGTTATTTGAAACTCCCGGAGAGAAAATACTAGGCCAGATATATAGACTATTTTAAAATCTTACGTAATTCCTGTTTCCACACAATTTTGATAGTATGTACTCTGTATACAAATCAGTAAATCTTATATATATACCACTTTGTATCCAAAAGCAATAAGCAGTAGTTTTTTGTTTTCCTTTGGTTTTCCTATTACAAAATATGAGCCTTTTCAGAGGTGGCTTCTTTGACTTTGCTTGTCATGTCAAACTGCTGGCTCAGCCACATGAATGACTTTGCTCAAGTACTGCGTAGAATTTAGGTGATATTATATATATATATATGCTATAAAACTTCTTTATACACAGTAAAACACTCAAATGTCAGTGTCAAGAAAAGCCAGGATAACCAGGCCTCTTAGTTTAGCCACAATCACACTGGAATATGTCTCTTCCCCACAAACTCAAAGGACTACCTAACACAGAAGATTTCCTTTCAAGACAGAATATTTTTCTACTCTCCCCTGTTCACTCTGTATAAAATGACAAAACAAACTGAACTCAATCCACACTTGTGTATTCACCATAAGCTCAAACTTCTAGCACCATGACCAAATGCTGGCTGTGTGGGACACCGTCCCCTCTCAAGAACTCAGTTCTGTGATTACACAAGCTCCCTGGCAAAGGGAGAGTCAAGCTGGGAACAGCTGGGTCACAGCTTCACTACAGAACTCCAGGCATTAACACAGGAATAAGGATGGCTGAATATGGTGTCTCAGATAGGGCCATGTCCTGTAAAGCAACTGCAATTACTCTTTGGATGCATGAGGTTTGTATGATAGTCCACAAAATGATGAAGGACAGGACTTTGATATACATTGACAAAAAAATAAGCCATCTATGGAAAGCAATTTTCTAAGACAAATTTTGGTTTTTGGAGGAGGGGAAAAAAAGAACACTGTTTTTAATTTCACTGTTTAATTTCAAAGCCCGTAACTAAATCAAATGGATTTTCAGGACACTGAAAGTAATTGTCTCTGCTAAAAGCCCACACCAACCCAACATCTATAGTCCCACCTGCAGTCAGTCATTTTACCACTCAGATTTTTGTAAAGAGAAAATAAGGGTTTTTTCAGTCCCCTAACTATCACAAAATCACAAATTTATTTCCACTTTGAAAAAAGACCCAAGGCAAAAATATTTGTGTTAAGAAGGAATTGTCTTAAGAAGATAATTAATGTACAGAAACATTGATGATCTTTTTTGATGATCTGGGTGAGGGGATTGAATTTACCATTGGCAAATTTGTGGACCGCAAGAAGTTGGGTCAGTGTTGACCTGCTGGACAATAGGAAGGCCCTGCAAAGGGACCTGGACAGGCTTGATCAATGGGCCAAGGCCAGTGGCATGAGGTTCAACAAGACCAAGTTCCAGATCCTGCACCTGGGTCACAAGAACCTCAGGCAGCACTATAGGCTGGGGGCAGAGTGGCTGGAAAGCTGCTGAGCAAATAAAAAGGACCTGGAGGTGCTGGCTGACAGTGACTGAACATGAGCCAGTGTCTGCTCAGGTGACCAAGCAGGCCAATGGCATCCTGGCTTGCAACAGAAATAGTGTGGTCAGCAGGACCAGGGCAGGGATTGTCCCCCTGTGCTCAGCACTGGTGAGTCCACACCTCGAGTCCTGTGTCCAGTTCTGGGCCCCTCACTACAAGAAAGGCATTGAGGGGCTGGAGTGTATCCAGAGAAGGACAACGGAGCTGGTGAAGGGTCTGGAGCCTACACAGAGCAGCTGAGGGAGCTGGGGTTGTTTAGCCTGGAGAAAAGGAGGCTGGGGGTGACTTTATTGCTCTCTGCAGCTACTTGAAAGGAGGCTGCAGACAGTTGGGGGTCGGCCTCTTCTCCTAAACAGCCAGTGACAGAAGAAGAGGGCTTAGTTTTAAACTGTGCCAGGGGAGGTTTAGGTTGGACATTAGGAAGAAGGGTAATTAGACACTGGAATGGACTGCCCAAGAAGGTGGTGGAGTCACCATTCCTGCAGGTGTTTAAGGAAACATTGGACATGGCACTCAGTGCCACAGTCTAGTTGACATGGTGGTGTTTGGTCACAGGTTGCACTCGATGATCTCAGAGGTCTTTTCCAACCTACCTGACTCTGATTCTGTGATGGGGGTTAGCAAAGTGGGAGCGCCTGCACTGCCCTAACAGGAGAGCTCATGTGATCCAGTGTCAGGTATTTGTAGTTCCTGTTTTAGTAGGCCTGGGTTCTTAAAGGTAGGTTAAAAATTCAAATATGGTATTTTAAATAAAAATTACTTGCATTTTAACGTTGTGAATCCACATATCTATTTGGAGTTGAACGGAATTATCTTGTCAGCATTTTTGAAAGCTTAATCATGTTTACTTAAGGAGTTGAGAAGCTGACTTTAAAGGCTCAGAGAAGTTTCTTGCTTCTTGAAGTTGCAAATGATATTATACCATCTCAGGGACAGTGCGCCAACCTCTAAAGGTCCAAAGGTGACACAGCAAATCCACTGACATTTATCTTCGAGACACCCATTATTGGAAGGCTTCCATTTGATATTAACACTTCCAATCTATCCATTTTCTAATTTTACTGATCTGATACTTTACTGTGTGCTTATGGCAATATCATTAGATTTATGTGCAACAAAAAATGAATCTTTAACTTATTATTTTAAAATAGAATCACAGACTATCCTGATTTGAAAAGGTCCCACAAAAATCACCAAATCCAACTCCTGGCCCAGCACAGGACCATCCCCAAGAGTCACACCATGTGCCTGAGAGCATTGTCCAAACACTTCTTGCACTCTGTCAGGGATTGGTGCTGGGACCACTTCCCTGGGGAGTCTGTTCTAGTGCCCTCTGGGTGAAGAATCTTCTTCTAATATTTAAGCTAAACCTCCCCTGATGCAACTTCAGACCATTCCCTCAGGTCCTGTCACTGGTCACCACAGAGAAGAGAGCAGTGTCTGCCCCTCCTCTTCCTCTCACAAAGAAACTGCAGACTGCAATGAGGCCTCCCCTCAGTCTCCTCTTCTCCAGGCTGAACAGACCAAGTGACCTCAGCCATTTCTTGTATGGTTTCCCCTGGAGGCCCTTCACCATCTTTGTAGCTTTCCTTTGGATGCTTTTTAATCGCTTAATATTTTTCTTATATTGTGGCTCCTAAAACTACACAAAATATTCAAGGTGAGGTTGTCCCAGTGGAGAGCAGAGCAAGTTTCCCTTGCCCAGCTGGTGATGCTGTGCCTGATGCACCCCAGGACAAGCCTGGCCCTCCTGGCTGCCAGGGCACTGCTGACTCAAATTCAACTTTCCCTCGACCAGGACCCCCAGGTCCCTTTTTACAGCGCTGCTTTTCAGCATCTCATTCCCCAGTCTGTACATCCAGGGTTGCCTCATCCCAGGTGCAGAATCTGGCACCTGTCTTTGTTCAACTTCATACAACTGGTCATTGTCCAGCCCTCTAATTTGTCGAAGTCTCTCTGCAGGGCCTCTCTCTGCCTCTGAGGGAATGAACAGGTACTCACAATTCAGTGTCATCAGCAAACCTACTTAAGATACCTTTGCACATCCAAGTTATTTATGAAGATATTGAAGAGCACTGGCCCTAAAATGGAGCCCTGTGGAATGCCACTGATGACCAGTTGCCAGCCTGATGTCACCCCATTCACTGTAACCCTTTGCACCGAAACCATGAGCCAGTTGCTCACCCACCACATGATGTGTCTATCCAGCTGAGTGCTGGACATCTTATCCAGAAGGACCCTGTGAGAGACAGTATCAAAAACTTGACTGAAATCCAAAAAGATTACATCAATTGGCTTCCGTTGGTCAACTAGGCAGGGATAATTGGACTATTTAGTTAAGTACTGTAACTTTTTTTAATTCCCCAAAGTTTTAATATCAACCATCTGCACAGATAACTCTTAGAGCAATTTCTAACCCATCCAGGCTGCTATTTTGGGGGAAAATATACTGATGCATTATATAACTTGAGATCAGAGAGGAAAATACCCTCATCCAAATATCTACTTGCCGACAATCATTTGAGACTGCAGATGGGGGGGCAGCCCCACTGGACTCCAGCCTAAGGAACTGAGGTAGTCTAAAGCATGGAAGATCTGCAAAGAGCCTGAAGGACTCAGAACACACACAGACAGGACCAGGGTCTGGCATCACAGCACTGCCAGCTTCCTGAGGTACACTGCTGTGCCATGTTGTGATGTGTGGTGTAGACATGGCCTAAATACTTAATGTCTAAGCACTAACTAATAATCATAGAAAACAGATGGGTTGGAGGAGATTCCAAATGCCTGAAGCTCTTTTTTTGTCCTCATCCTGCATGGAGTATCTGGCAGCTGTACTCTAAATGTTTTAATTTGTTTTGAATTAAACTTCTCTCTGCTCTTGTCCTACCCATTTCTTTTTTCATACTCTGCTTGTGACCCTCTCTGCACATGTGGCTGTTTTAATCATGAATCTGCTTGACTAGGGCAACCTGTGTTTGGCCTATCACAATATTTACCTGTGAGTCCAGGGAGATTTTTTAAGCAGCATTTTCAATGCTAGATTAATCTGCTACCTCGTTCTGTACTACGGCTTGCTACAGAAATCCTCTTAAAGGTCTTTAAAAATTTTTTTTATCCATGGTTTAAAATATAATAAAGAGATTTCTCTTTTAATATGACCTTTGAATTTAGCTGATAAAGTTAAAAACACTTCTGCAAACTGCTCGTTTGTGTAACAAAATAATTCAACCCCTAATAATTGTGTTCCTACATCTCATGAGAATTGTGTAGCCCTTTGAGCTCCTTTAAAAAAAGTCTAATCAATCTGAGCACATTTCATTAAAATCAGAAAACTTTTCATTAAAAATTAAGACAGAAAATGAAGGCAAAGTCTTTAAATAACTCAAGTATGTGTTACACATACATGTGAGAACTTGCGTATACACACATGTACAACAAATCTAGATGATGTAAAATAAAAAAGACTGACTTGCCTATTCTCTGATCTGATTATCACTCATTTATTATTTAAATCTGGTAAGTATCTTAGTTTGATTCAATGTCATAAATGAGTATTTCTATTAATGTTTAATAAGGCACAAAAGTTACCACAAAAAAGCCTTTCTGACCACTGTAATTTATGGTTGCTAGAACTAATATTAAAATGGAATTATTTAAAGATAATTGCATGCCACTAGAGTACTGAAATTAATTTTCAATTTTTTTCCTGTGGTATTATTTTAAAATGAAATCCAGACTAAGATCCATCTGTATGTTATGACTTCCCAATGTCCATTACAACTCCTTCAAGTCCCTCTATCCAGTTGTTTCTTTCCCTGAGTCAAAAAATCAAGTTGAACTACCTCATATTCTTAACCTTTTATTCTAAGTAAATGTTAGTAATAAGTAGCTCAAAGCTGAAAAGGAATTAATTGTTTTTTTATTAGCCTTTTACAGGCTTCATCTGCTTGTATTTTGAATTTGAATATGATGTTTGCCATTGCAGCCATGGCACAGTGCATTACTGCTGTGTTTGGCTACACCAGCAGTCCTGACAGCCTGAGAAGTCTTCTTGATGGCCCATGTCAATGCCAAATTGACTCAGATGAAGAGCAGATTCAGAAACCTGACAGAAAAACAGTCAAGAGGTTTCCTGCTGTCTGGTTTCCTGCTCCACTCTCATTTTATGCCTCTCCAGCTACGGAGGCCACTATACCTGATTCAACTCTATATAAATCTGGAACTGATTTATATATTGAAGAAGGCTGAGCAGCAAAATATGGATTTTTATAAGACACTGGCTAGAACAAACAGTTTAATCAGAGGATGACTTTCTTGAGTTTAATGACTGAACTACAGTAGTGTTTGAATAAGTTGGACACCAGGAAAGAACACCATTGTATTCATGTTGGACAGAAATCTTCAGAAAGCTAAAAAAGGTCCAGCAAATTAAAATGGGGTATAAAAAAAAAGCCAGCATTGTGCCATTTCAGGACAAACAAGATGGCCTGACTTGCTCAGTTCTGAATGAATGAGACAACAGCTACTTCAAGACTGTCTTAGACTTCAGCCTCCAGAGGAATCTTTAGCCCATGGGGTTTTAATTCTTCTCTGGCTCAGAGGCCAGCGGGCACTTTCTGGTGCCATCTGCTCTGGACTCCAGAACTGTGAGAAAGCAAGATACCACAGAGCAGGCTCTACCAGACACAATTTTTGCCTGCTCATCACTAAACGTGCTTGATGAGCTTTCAGAGCCCTGATAACATCAGGTAGGTTCACATGTGCCTCTTCATTGGTTCATGCCTGATGCCACCAGTGAATCTGGATAGAAAACCCTGTACAGTATGCATCCCATGAGGTGGCTCAATGATTTTTAATCAGATTAAACCTGAAAAATATTCCAGTTGACCCCACTGCCCTGAAGACATTTTGTTGATCTCTGATTATCATGGTGCATTACACCACATGCTCTCCCATCAACCTTTTACTAGGAGAGCAACAAGCAAAAGCCAGACTTGTTCCTGCTTGTACTTTAGCAAATGACTTCACGCGGCCTGAGAGGCGCGGGCACCAGCAGCCCCGACAATTCCAACACGGGAGCGACCGAAGGAGAGAGCAAAGACGCAGCGAGACAGAAAACAGCAGCCACTCGGAAAAAGGAGAAGATCATAGTAACTAAGACCTTAGGGATAGTAAAATGGTATAATGTTAAGCAAAATTATGGTTTTATAACAAGGTGTGACAACCAGCAAGATATATTCGTGCATAGAACTGCTATTAAAAACAATAACCCTGAAAAATGCATCCCAAGCTTGGGAGATGGAGAAGTCGTGGAATTCAAAATTGTTCTAGGGAGAAAAGGGTTACAAGCATCGCAGGTCACTGGGCCTGATGGTGTTTCTGTAAAAGGCAGTATATATGCAAAAAATCGTAGTCATATTAGACAATATCTCCATTGTAAGCCCCCCCTACAGTTTCCCTTTCCTAATCCCACCTTTCCCTTTTACCCTATGTCCTATTACCCCCAGTGTATTCCCAATCCGTTTTTTCATCCATGGTTTCCCTCACAAAACCATGCTTTTGCCAATTGTTTCCCCAAAAATCCCTTTCCAATGCCGAGTGGGGGATGAAAAGGGGGAGGGAAGAAGTTAAACCCTCTCCTGCCTCAGTTTCCCCACAAAGCATGCTCAGAGAGTCCTGTCTCCCTTCTGTCAGCCCTAAGATGTTCCACAGAATCTGATTGGACATTTAAAGACTCAGGAGGGTGGCCTGTTTTGTTTTGAAACTGTTCTTGTTATGTTTATCCAGTTGTTTTCATTCTCCTTTTATTAAAATAAAACGGGTGAAATGTTGGGGTCCCTCCCCTGCCGTGTAGCCCTGGGAGAGGGGCCCTGAGGGCACAGACACGGGGCTTCCCTGCCCCTGCTCAGCCTCGTTCCCATGGGTTGGTTTGTGTTCCCTGCGCGGGCAGAAGGACCCTTGGTCCCGTGACTGGAACAGTCCCTCGACATACCCCCGGCCATGCGGCTGGAGAAATAAACATCTCTGAAACAGCTATCAAGAATCTGTCTGTCCATATATATTTCCTTTCCACGGGACTCCTGGTTTGATATATGCGTGTTGCAGGATCCCCACTGCAACAAAGATGTGCTAGTTTCATAATAATATAATCTAAAGGAATTCAGCAGAGCTATTTCTGGTCTGGACAAATAAAAGTGGGACTGAAAGATTCCTTACAACTTCTCTTAACTGAAATCTTTAAAGATATGCTGTCCCTAAAAAATGCTCTTGTAGGCTCGCCTGCACCTATAGAATAGTTGGGACAGAAGGACAATAAAAGAACTTTAAAAAAGTCTTAATCACCAAACTTGCCATGCTGCACTAAACTGCACTAAAATCAATCATCTTTAAGAGCACATTCAAACTGTGTGGGTACTGCATCTCAGTACAGCAAAGCTGGAGGGCAATGATCTGAGAGACGAGGCACAAGGAGACGTGGTTTGGTGTCTAGGCACACTCTCCTTCCATGTTTCTGATTTAATGTATAGCGGTGGTAAAGAAACAGAAGAGAAGCAGAAAAATTTCCACTTCTGGGCATATGATACAAGGTAACTTAATGTGCACAAGCACATTAGAACAGGGATGGTGTCTAGAAACCAGACTTCACAGATAACTCTTCAAAAAAGTGTTTAATTCTGGGATTAGTTTTAGAAAAATAAACTGGCTTTTCATTGAATGAAATCTATACCCATCAAAGGAGGGGGATTCTGGAACAACCTTCCAAAGAAGGAGCCAACAACTGTTCTTAAAATTTGAGATCTTTTTGAAAGAAGTTAAAGAACAGAATGCTTTCCTTATTCTACAATCCTAAATTTTAAAATAAAACTATTATTAATAAAGCACTAGAAAACACCATGTTCAAAAATTAATTCAGAAGTAAACAAGTAACAATTTGAATACAGTAGCATTTTATGTTTCTGGATTTTGATTACCATAAGCTCTTTCTTAGACACCCGCTGTTTCCCAGATCCCTGTGTCAAGCTCCATCCTTACCTCCTATTTGAGTAAGTACATGGAGGTGTTCAGCTTCAGTTTAAGACCAGCTTGCCATGCATCAAAGGTTTGAGAGGCCTAAGGAAATTATTCATGTCATAGTGAAAAGTAATGCCATCATTCTTCAAATAATCATAATGAAAGATTAACCATGAGAATCCAACTGTGCTTTTCTGCAGTAAAACTGGCAGATAGGGCACAAGAAGACACAAGCACACCTGCAAGGTTCACCTCTGGATCCTTTTGTAGAGAATTGTGGTGTGGGGGGATCAGTCCAGGAAGCAACCAAATGGGTACAGAAATGTTCTTCTACATTTCAGAGCTATGGATTGACAGGGGCTTATGCTTTAAGTCTCTCCTCTTTCCACCTGTTTCTCCATCCTGGCTGCACAGCCCACAGGCAGCCATAGGACACACTTCTGGCATATGTTAATAATTATGGTGCAGACAGAGAGGAATAATATCTTAGAAAAAAGTTCCTACAAAATTTAGAATAATCAAGATTAACCATTGATTTTTAAAAAAAAAAATAGAATGGTATAAGCATCTTTACTTTCGGCTGAATATTTTGGTTTGCTTTCTCAATATACTTCTGCAATGGAAGTATATGGACACAGTCAATCTGGTGGAACACCTTCTAAGGAAGTAATTTATCTTAATTATAGCAAGCATGCAGGACAACCTAACATAACATTAGAAAATTTATCTAGATGATATAATAGGCCACTGCAAAGTAGTTAAGTAATGGCTCATGAGAAGGAACCGTTAATTAATTGATTTACAGCTATTCTCTTCCATAAGTAGCAAATCTGGGGCTAAAAAAATAGCAACATTTGGAGTTAACCATTTCTTGGACAAGACAACAAAAGAAATTTTTCCGTGGTTTTACTGCTGATCTCCTTAGACAAAATACTGAATTTTCATTTCAACATCTTAACTTTTTTTTTTTTTAATTATATCCAGATAATTTACAATCTAAACATAATTTTAAAATGAAGTGCTGGAGAAGATAATGTCTAAGCATAGTGCATAAATTGCATCCTGCACTCTTTGGGGAGAGAAGGAAGAGAATTGCTTGCTAAATATGAAATCAGTCCAAGTTCTATTAACCACACATCAAAAGAAATTAAAAGAGCAAAAATTATGATTCTCATGGTATAAAGCCTTAAATATGTTCAGCATTTAGTTCTCAGCCTCATCATAAATAACTCATATAAATCAACTGAGTGCATTTTAAGTAGACTGATCTACATTGCATGAATGCTGTATATATTAACAATATTATCTATAGAAATTAACAGAAAAAACCTTAAAACTACTCTTAAAGTTTTAATTTATCCCAAGCTATCAAAATATGAATAATTTTAAAATTAGCCAATTGTTATCTAACTTGAGCAGTTTCTGAACTGTCAAAGAAAAAACATTAATCCATTTCTATTTTTTAGGCTGTTTTTACCTCTTATAATACATATGAACCAACAAGAAAAATCTTACTGGAAAAAAGGGGAAGGATTTAGACGAAGCAATTTGCTTCAAACTTTCTTACAGAGTTTGCCTGTAAGATATTCACTTTAAAAAATGGTTGTGACTCCACACCACATCACACTCAACCTCAGCTATTGAGAATTTCTAGCTACATTTTCAATGGACCATAGACCAAACACAACTTGAAGAATTTTGGTTTTACTCACTCCAAAGTCATACACAAGCATATCATATGTCTTGATAATGAAGAAGGCATTGACCTTACCATCTTCCAGGTCCTCTGGCTATTCCAGACCCTGGTGGCATTCCGAGATTCTCTCACTCCAGTGACAGAGCACACCACCAGCCACAGCTGCCTGCCAGGTATGGCCCCATAGCACATCTAACTGAGCTTGCAACCTGTAAAACTGGGTGCTTTGTCCTGTGGCTGAAAAATATTGATTAAGTAGAAGTTTTTTTAAATCCAACTACTCACAATTCATTAATGAGAGGACAGGAATTGGATCAAATCAATGAAATGACCACACCCTGAAATTTAACCTTCACTATCAAACTTGCAATTCATCTTAGAAATCCCTCATCTCAGTCTGCTGCCCCAAAGATACCACTTCTTCCCCTTATATTTTACTTAGTTCATATTTATAAATTATTATGAACAAATGAAGATCTTAAAAATTTATTTATTTTTCTTTTGGCTTCCATGAACATACACACTTAAGCCATTGGTTTATATACTCTATCTGGTATGTTCCAGCACAGACATTACTGCAGAAATGTCTCTGAATAATTAGGCACAGTGAGTGGGTTATACGTAACCACTGCCTGCCGAGCTCCACACAAAAGGAAATACTGACAAAGTTGTATAGAATATTCACAGAAAGAGTTTTGACATCTTCCGGTGCTGGAGAAGGTCATTAAAATCAAGGACACAGTTATCATCTGTGCTACAGTAAAGTCACAGGACTCCCAATGAAGGCTCAAAAGCTGCTGTTCTGGATACAACACAAACTATAATTGAGTTTCCCAACCATTTTATTCCAAATAAAGAAGTTTAATAAACATGGAAAGAATGACGCATTGCTATTTTCACATAAAATTTGATGAATTGGGTAAAACAAGAGCTTAGCATTTTTGATTTGTTCTTCATTGCAACCAAGAGCAGAGCTCAGTCCTTGTATTTATTCCCTGTGACAAATCCTCACTCAGGAAGGAGGCATTGCACTGCACAGCCACATGGCACCTGCATCAAATGACTCAATTCACAGCATCAGGCCACGGGGCAGGCAATGGGTCTCTCACAACGGGCAACCTCTAGTGACCAGTCTCATTTTGCCATTTGCTCATTTGGTCTGAAAACCACTGCTGTCAATCACTCAAAGTACCTCCTCCATCAGAAGTTGGGGCTGAAATTTCATTTATTCTAAGTGAAAGGTTTTGGATGTGCACAGAAGTCAGACTAAGCACAGAAGGCCACTACAAATGGAAACTATAGCATTAAATGCTTCCTTTCACCCCTGAAAAAAGATGTCTGGAGTTTTTTTCTAAGTCTCATCATAACTTTCACTTTTTAACAGAATTTCATAAATTATTATTGCCAAATAATACCATATATATATAGGCCTCAGTCATCCATATTTCTTTCAGGCTAAGAGAGAAAATAAACATGGAAAGTATAAAAAATGAACAGCACACAGTTGCTCCTCTTTTTCTTTTCTTCCAATACAGTCTCCATTACAAATAGCTGACAGTATAAGGAATTCTATAATTCATGGTAAGATGCATGCCAGAACCAGGAAAAAAAGTCACCTGTGAAGTGTCTGCAGGCACAGCAGAGATACAATAAAAGAGAAAAACTTGAGTACTACTAAGGCACAGCATTCATCTCCACTGTGGGGAACAAAGAGGAAGCACATTAAACTGTCCAAGACACACTGTGGTAGTTAAGAGAATTAAGTTTCTCTGAGAAAGCATGTATTTCTGTTTTTAAAATCTTTTATCTCCACACTTTCCCTGTTTGAGATAGTTTTGACAGAATTTTCTAAACTCCCACTGGACTGAAAACAAGAACATATTACAAGTGCAGAGAGAAGTGTCATGAGAATGAGAATGCTTTTCTGAGCATTTGAAGAGAAAAACCAGTTCAAAAAGAGATAAAACAAATTCCTGGTGGACGGATTAATCAGAGACTATTGAACACCCACCAGCTGGCTCTGGATCAGCGATTCTCTGAGTAGATGAAGGCTGGAAGCTGGGAAGGTAAAGCAGGGGAAGCATTTGTTTTTAGTGACTGTTCAAGACTAGGTCTGGCCCAGTACAGCCTTATGGCCTTGCATTATGCTCCCCAACAAATCTGAACTGTATCCACTCTCACCCAAAATATCCTGTGTGACAAGCTAGTCCTGGGTGTCTCAGATAGGCATGGATGCTCTGCAGAAATGATGGCAGCAAAATAACAAACACTATCAGTTCTCTGAATATTACTAAATGCTTACTTGGATGAAGTCTTTGGCAAAGGTTCTTTACCAGCCTCTGCAAAATAATGGTTCTCCTTTTTCTCAACAAAAGCCCATTAAAAAAAAAATCTTCATGGTCTGGATTGTTACCAGGCTACCAATGGACTTCTGGTTGCTGTAGCCCAAGCAGATCTTTCTAACAGAAATAACAAAGGGGTCTATATTCTATGTCAGATGTTACTCAGCTGCTTGGCATCGCCTTTAAAGTGTTATCTCATTAATGACTAGATTCCAGGTGAAAATTAATTAGCCTGTTTTATTTTTAAATGTGTCCCAAATGGAGGTTCAAAGGAGAAGATGTTGGGGGGAAGAGGAGAAGGGTGTTTCCATCTTCTTAGTATGTGATCCTAGATATAGCTTCACTACAGCTCCTGTAATATGTGTAAGTAGTACTTTGATACCTAAGTGTGTCTGTGTCTATTTCAATTTGGACTTGTTTACTTTATCTGACTCCATGTGTGAACATGCCTTTATTTTATAGAACATGCAAAGTCTAGAAGGATTCTTCATTACTTACTCCATAAGATTACAGCAAACAAAGCATTAAAAAACAAGCAAACAGAAAAATATCCAAAATGCAAACCTCAAAATCACAAAGATGATCCTGCTCTGTAAATGTACTAGTAAGTGACAGAAGGTACAAATCCTCTGAATAAACTATCACCAATACCAGAAATAGTAACCTCCTGATTTTGGCCTGTAGTTTTGGCTCATGGAACAACCCAGAAGGTCCCGAGGAGTTTGGCTGCATCCCAGTGGCCTGTGATCACCTGCATATGGACGGATCTACTGCCCAGAACCTCCACAGCACCATGCACGGCAGCTTGTTTGGCCACCAGCCACACCGCTGGTACAACCCACACCTTAACACCTGAGAACAACATGCAGGGTAACACCAGGGTGCATCTGATCTGCCAGTCCTGCCCATGGCAGGGGCCCAGAGAATCTGGCCACAATGCTGCCCCACACTTCCCCAGAACACCCTGTCCTAACAGAATTCGGGGATTTTGGAACTTTTCACATCAGAGTTAGCACCTTCTGCCTAATAGTCTTTAATGAATTGCTCCTCTGCAGATTTGTCTCATCACTTTCTCAGCCTGTATAAGAACATTTTGCACCTATACACCCTGTAGCAATAACACAAACAGTTTAACTGTTCCTTAAATAAAAAATACTTTCTTTCACTCATTCTCAAGCTTTTCACACTACAGAGCAAGATCTGAACGAAATAATTACAAGAAACAGCAACAGTCATTCCGTTCTGCACACTCTTCATGCTCCCCTCACTCTAGTCACCCATCTGCTTCCAAGGCTAAAGACACGTACTTTACATCTGTGCTATTTCATTTGTTTACAAGAGTCTGGTTATTATACTTCACAACAAAATTCTTCCAGTTTTGTATTTCTTGCAATGTCACATCAGGATTCCTCCTCTCAGCAATACCAAAGAACTAATCAGACTAGACATGAACAACTGAAATACAGAAAATTATATACGATTAATCAAGCACTTCTTTTAGGTGCTTCCTGTATATAAACTGAAGGCCACTAAAATACTCTAAAACGAATATGAGAACAATTTGCTCTATATAGGTAAAATTCAAGAGTTAAGTGCTCCAATGTACAAGAGTCAGAAACTTTTTGTAAAATATACATATATGTACTCTGTTGCTATCAGTGCTAGTACCAGTTCAGGAAACAAACAAATCTGGAGGACCTAAGTGAAGTATAGCTGAAAAAGGCTGAATTCAGTGCTTAGCATTCAGCAGTGAGCTGTTATTTTTGAGGCAGATCCTGCCCCCACCTCTGCAGGTATGGCTAAAGGCCTGCTCACAGAACTAGGGCAAGCCCTGGGCATGAAAGGAAAAGTATCCCTCTCTTGGCAGGCAGAAACGTCCAGCAATGGAGTATTCCAAGTGCAGAAGACTGTTGCATTTTCTTGCTTTACTAGGTTCATGAGAGGACATGAAGCCTCCTTTTAAAAACTTTATTTACATGGTCTTCCTTTTAAATAAACCAGTCTCGATTTTGAAGCTGTGTTGTGGGTTGCAGCCGCTTGTGCGCTGCCATCAGGATGAGAACTCTTCTTGCCTGTTTAGTGAATTAATCAATAAACTAAAATTTCATACAGTACATGTGAAACCCTTGGGATGCTAAAAATAGACTGAATTATAAATTTCTCTTTCTGGATTTTTCCACGCTTCTTACTACTAAAACCATGAAGAGAAAGTACACAGGAGAGTATCATACATCATTGGTGTCAAATTATTAATTAGCAAAGTCTAACTTTTCCAATGGGAAAGATGCTCGTAGATTTCAGAGCAGCTATGCAGGCTAGGATGGGAAGAGAGGAGGGGGTAACACGCTTCCATGTGTTGAAGTTGCCTAGTAAGAGGATGAAGAGCTCATGCTCCAGGGTCAAAAGGGAGGATGATGTGCCCTGGTCCCAGCCCTGATGCTTAGGGTGTTTTGGGATCTGAGATGTTCTCATTACATGACCCCTGGAAGAGGGGAGCAGAGGAGACAGAGCAGAAAGAGAAGTTAGCTCTAGGATGAGGGTTTGAGAAAGCAGGAGAAAGGAAGAAGGAAAGAGAAGCTCAGCAGGAACTGGTGGACTGGTTTTTCTCCTGGTACCTTGGGCCTGCTGGAGCATGTTTCAATGCCAACAGCAGGCTGTCCCAGCAGGTTAAACGGACTCCATGCACTCACAGCCAGCTGGGAAGCATCAAGTGCTCCTCTAGTTAGGGTGGTGTAAAAGGGGAAAAAAACCCCACCCGTTACCACTGGAACTCACAGACTTTTGGCTTGAGTAGCAACCTTATTCCAAGGTGCTGGAGTAATGCACGTATTTAGCCACAACGGAGACTAGTAACTAACAAGTATTTCTCTAACACTAGAAACACAAATTCCCCCTTTTCCTTCCCCACGTACTTTTCAAATGGATGCTTCAAATCAGGTATGATCAGGAAAAGAAAGGACAAATCAGGTCAGGAGCTCTAAAAGGTAAATGGCAGAACATTCCTATTTCCACTGCAACGTTCAGTTCTGGTAAAGACAAAGCATTTGAACCCAATAAACAGCAAAACTATTATTTTCTTCTGCAATAGTAGTAGAACTATATAACTATTTTCCAGTAGTTTCCACTGTTTCAAGTGGAGTATAAACCAATAATGAAACAAAGTGCAGAACTAATTCTATAAATGCAGCCATTATCAATACAATGCTACATTACCATCCCAAATGTAGTAATGCCTTAAAAAGTCAGTTTGGGATTTCTTTCTGTCTTATGATAAAATAGCACTTATTTGTGCAGGTTAACATCCCAAATTACCTTCCTTTCCATGAAAAAAAGTGCGAAACTTCCAAAGTATGATGTTACTGCAGGCATGAAAAGAGATCAGAAGCTACAATGTTGGCAGTAGTAGCCAATGTGAAGATCTTGAGCTACATGTAATTAATAACCTCTGTGGTCAATGTGGTTGTCTGAAACCCCAGATTGAGGCTGCCATTGCCAGTTGACATTGAGCCCCACAAATCCTAGTGCAGGGAAGCAGAGGAGCTTACATTTCTCTGCTATTTTTTCTATTCATATTGAGCTTTGTTTTGAAGTGTCTGATTCATGCAAGATGTAATAATCATATAAGAGATGATTGTGTTGCCTGGACAAATCAAAATTTGTTCAAATGTGATTATGCACAACGAAATAACTGATCAATAGCATCAAAGCAATTAATGCTATCAGTAATTCATGTACTCCTCACTTGTGATCTCAGATTCATAGCATCATTTAAGTTGGAGAACACCCTATCCTAAATTATTATGAGAAGTTGGCAAAGCTGTGACTAAACAGGTAATTCAAGTAACAAATGTGCTCGTTATGAGAGCATCAAACTCTAGGTTCAACCTAAATAATCCTCCAGTCACTGCAAACAGACCACCCTGATAAGATGAGAGGGAATCTGGAGAAGGCCTTGCTTTTCCTTCCCCTTCTCCATTCTAAACCCTTTTCCTTCTGCATCACACTGAAAGACCGCAGAAACAGCAGCAATAGAACCTCCTACTGGTTTCATTCCCATTAAACTACATGTGACTATAGCAGAAAGGACTCAATTTAAGTTACTCTAAGAAACAGGTTTTCTAAAAGAAGTAAAAAAAAGTAAAACAAAGCAGAAATCCTTCTGATACTTCTGTCCTATTTGACAGGAGAAAGCTGTCTGCCAGTTTCCAGCTCACAGCCCTTGGCTGTTTCCTGGCTGAGACTTCTCCCTAAGGCTGTCCCTGAAATATTCTCATCAAAGAGCACAAGGGAACAACATGCTCTGCCCCAGGAGGAGGACAAAGACTAGCCAAATTTGTGAGCACTCTGCAGTCATTCCCTGCAGCTATGAAATCCCACTCACGCCCCAATAAGAACATTTTCAACAGGGCCCAGTCTTCCAGACCTGGAAACTTAAATCAAGAGCAAATTTAGGAAGTCTGGTTCCAGCCCTACCATGAAAGGCTACGTATTTTGGTCCATAAGAACAGTTCAACCTCCCCTGCAGAGCATAAACTAGAATCTTTCACAGGCTGGATACAAGGTCCTGAAATGTCTAAGCACTTTCTGATGATGGTGTCTAACATGTAGTTCATTATTTTGTCTGTCTAATGAGTTAAAAGACTCAATTTTTCCAGATGCCAGTGTTATCCTCTGAGGAAATATATCCTAAACTTCTCTCAAGTGTCTGCTGGGATATCAAAGTGAACAACATTACCAGAACTAGATATGTACAGTTAATAACACAGTTTTTCATTTCCATCTGTTAATCCAACCAAATTTTGTATTTAATTTCTAATACCATTTTTCTGGTTAGTAACAACACATATGAAGTCTTGTGACACAAAAATGTCAAACTGGTGGCATTCATCTGATGACAAGAGCAGCAGTAACACTTTTACAGTCTGCTGGGTTTCTCCACACAGAAGCAAACAAACAGCCCTAGGGTAGTTTATTTCATCCTGTAACAGGGTGCAGTGGGACCAGCCTTGTATCTAATGAGTCAGATCATCGTTCCCATGCCTCTGAAGAAGGATTCAGGATGGTAGATTGGTTGCTGGTCTGAACAGGAACATTGTGGTTAAGCTGTACTCCAGCACCCAGAGGAATGGCCTGTGTTTGAACTCCCCATCCTGAAAGGTCTGCAGATTTCTGTGCCATTATCTTACATAGTATACCTGCTTCCAACATCAAACCTCGAGCAACAGATTTTGCTGTCTATGACTATTTTACTTTCTGCTGTATTGTTCCTCCAGTCCTTTGTGCTTTCCTGTGCTCATACCAGACCCATGTTTTCAGATACTAAATCCATTTTTAAAATAAAGAATGAGATGTAGCTCAAGAATCTCAGCTGAAAAATTCTAAGTAATTTCACTGACCTACATTAATCAATGAATTTATAGCCTCCAGCTCAACAGGCAGGTGAATAATTATTTTTATAAAGTAATCTTTAGTGTGCCAGCCTTTTTTTTAGTAAAAGCTACCAGTAGAAATCCTATGACACAGGCTTCTCTTACCAGTTTCTCCTAAGAGACTGAAGACCTCATTTCCAATATACTGAAATATTACCGTACTGTGAACAATGTCTTCAGCAAACAAGATAGAGACGTTTCAGTTCTCTTTCTGCTCAACTAAGTCAAATGAGTTTTTGGTGCTACCACTGAGTGAAGTTTAACTCAACTCTGTCATCCCATTAATTTTATCTACAGGAAAATGCTAACGGACGGAAAACATGCCTATTCTCAGTTACTGCTGAAAATTAGTACTTAGGGAACAGACTTATTGAGCAAGCAGGTATTATATACAGAGATATTTTTATATTAATAAGCACTGGCAAAGTATCTGTACGTTATGTGCTTTGAATTATTTTATGCAATTGATAATTTTTAAGTGTCTGAAGATCTCTTTAATCAATCAAAAGCAATCTGATTTATTCTCAGTGATTACTTCTCAACCATGGGATGAAATGTAAAAATTAATAAATGACTAATAACAGTGCATAATACAGTGAATTACAGGATTTTTAAAATTGCGTTATCAATAATTCAGAAGCATGTTCCTGCTTGCAAAGATATATGCCGAAGTATTTCTTTACAGCTAATCTAGTATTTTGCCACTTTTGGAGCAATACCAACTGCATGATAATTTAATATGCATTAATTCCTGTCATTAATTCCTCTTACTAATATGCATTAATTCTGCTTTGTCTTTATAGTAACAAATGAAAACCAATATAGAGCAAAAAAAAACCCCTTTCCTTTTACTTATCACAAGGCCATAGCTCAGGAGTATGAGAATGATACTTTACTGCAACAGGGAGTGAGAACTGTGTTCATTTGACTTCACATGATGCCTAAGCATCAGCTCTTGAAGCTCCTGATTTTTCTACTAGTCACCCCTTCAGTTAATAACTGAACTGAATGGATCTGCTCTACAGCCCAGAGCAAGAACAAAATCAATAAGATTTGGTAAAATGCATTAATTCTCTGATTGTATTTATTAAAAGACAATTTTCCAGAATTAAGTCCAAGTCAGTTAAAATTTGCTAAGTTGCAGTTTGAGAAAACCAAGTACTGTAATTGAATATTTGGCTTTATAATGAGAACAAGAAAGACAATATTCCAACATGTTATTAATGGACACTTCCGTCCACATTAAGCCACGCTTTTTTTCCTAACAATATCCCTTACTAATAAGATGCTTGCAAGATTGTCCCTTCTTGACCCTTTTCTCTGTATAGTACCACAGATTACTTACTGGTATTTTAAGTTATATAATTACCCAGTTATCTGAGGAGATTGTGGACAACAACAACAACAACAACAACAACAAAAATCTGTTCTTCCTCAAATTACCTATATTAACAGCAAATAGTTGCTGGGTTGCCTTTGCTTTCCTCTCTTTTTATTCAGGCTGTTTACTCTGTAGTGACTAAAATATTTATGCATGCTCCTCTGAAAATCTCAGTCAAAGTGACTAAAAATCATGGTCCCTAGGGAATTTCAATGGACCCTGGATACCTCTCTCAAACGCCTTGGGAAACCTAGCCATTATTTTTTAAAGAATATTAGTATTTCCAATTCTTCACCTTTTACTAACTGTTTCCTCATTAAACACAGGTAATTTTAGTACCTCACCTTCAATGTGAAAAAAATGAGAATGTTGTTATAAGATCTGTGAAACTGTGATTATGGCTCTCATGCTTTTTATTTACTACAGTCAAAGAACACAAGCAATGTTCATTCACTCATACATCTGGATAGAGTAGCAAAGCATTGAAACAGCTGAGCCATATTTCAGTAAATCACATATGTTCCGAATTCAGTATTTGAATGTGCAACCCTTAACTGTACATGTGTGAAAATCTCTCTCACAGAAATACACTTCCATTAATTTACTTAGTTTCCATGATAAATGAAGTTAGGTATTCCCTAATTAACTGAATGAAAGGAATTTAGGAAGGTTTTTTCTGCTGTTAGTTATTCTCATTTTTACATCTGTTTTCACGGTTGAAAGCCTGCTTAATCTTCAAATTACGCATTTCAGGTAATATTTCATGGCAGAGGCAGAGAAAACAGAGTAAATCCTCCATGGCAAATGAAGACTGACAAGGATCTTTGCGAGCAGCCAGCTATCGTACACATCTTCCTTGTTAGCATCATGCGAGCTCCTCACTGCTGTCGCTGCCCCCCCCGCCGCGTTCCCGGCCCAGAGCTCGCACGCCCAGGAGTGTGTTTGCATTCAGCACACGACAGATACAGGCTTTGCCAGGGAGGAATTTTAACCACACCACCCCCCCC
>NW_008237919.1:4518820-4546707 GCF_000691975.1 Corvus brachyrhynchos | reverse complement strand
CTCTGCCCGCCGGCCGGGCACTGCCCGCATCCCCGAGGCTGCCACCCTTCCCAGCACGGGAAGGAAGCCTGGGGGAAGGGCGAACCCCCGGGCATGAGCAGGTGGGGTGCAGCTCCCGCACAAGGAATGCCTTCCCAGAGAGACCGGGGGGTTCAGAACTGCCGCTTCAGCCCGATGGTCGCTTGTTTTCAGTCGGGCAATGCTAACAATCCCTGATCTCTGGTACAGCATTCTTCCAGCTGAGTATTTGGTAATTAACAAGCAAACACACACTGTTCACTGAGACAGGGCTCCGTATGTGTTTCTGTGCAAATGTGGCATAAGGACTCAGGGATCCTAAACTGGCCCATCAGGCGTTATTAGATGCAAATGCAAAATTACAATGTAAACTCAAAATAAAAAGGCATTTACCCACGGAAGGGTAGCACCCTGTTGTGACTGCCTGTAATGCTTACTGGCAATACCTTGCTCCTTGAGATCACACAGGTAACAGCTTTCAGGTTTATTAAACTAGCTATTTCTCAATACTCTCTGACAATATATCTCTTTGAAAGTATGGGCATGGCTTCAAGTTACTGAACACAGAAGATAAAGCATTTGTACTCCTTTTTCAAAATATGAAGATCTACAAGTGCAAAAGATATTATTGATACAGAATTTTTAAGCATTTACTGTAGTAAATAATTTATTTTAAAAATGTAATTTAACTTATTTTAAAAGGTGGTACCTTCACTGTACATCTATATTAGTTAGACAATTTCCTTGAATATTTCCAAAATTGTCAAATGTGCAAATTAAAAAAAAAAATGTAGAATGCTTTTAATTTTTTTTTTTAATTTCCAGAAAATTCCATAATTAGAAATAGTTGTACTTCTATGTAAAATTTCTAAGAGTACATATTTTTCTGAAGGACAGTGAGGACAGACTTGTCTAGGCATTGAATGAAAGCCCAGACTTTTATCCAAACTGTAACAGTATGATCATCTTAGTTATTTACAGGACAGACAAGCAATAGATTCTGGGATGCATTTTCCTGGCACACATTTTACTGTAGCTTGCAAATGTTACAGAAAATGTACAGAAAATGTACAGAAAGAGGGAAAACGCCAATGAAATTTCACTGTCATTATTCAGTTAGGACCTCTAATGAAATAGATCATGTTATTATATTGATCTCCTCAGTGACTGTCCTGCCCCTCCCCACAACGCAGTCATCTGTACCAGACAGAAATTGAACAGAAATGTACACTCTTAAACAAACTGCAGTATTCAAACACAGTATTTAGTCTAAGCAACATTTAAACCATTTAAAAATAATCAGACTAGTAGGATCTCTGCAGCTATATCCACCTGAGAATCCTGACTCTGCATTCCAGCCCAGGTATCTGAGTCAATGTAACCACACTGCATCATCATAATCCTGTCTCAGCATATTCCCTCTACTGCACTCAAATCCACAAATAAAAAATACCCCTTTTTACCTTAGATGGTGAATTCCTTCTTGTCCTTTTGTTCATAATAACTATTCCAAGTTTGCATCTTTGAAAAAATACAAGGAAGGTTACACCAATAAACTTCACAATCCTCTCCTGCGGCAGAAAGCAAATTACAAAAAAAAAAAGAAAAAAAAAAAAAGACTTCAAACTGTGACCTCAGAGCAGAGCACAGCCATTAGCATCCCTCAGCCAACCTTCAGTAGAAAGCAGGTTTAGACAGCAGGAAAACTGGCTTTGTACATGGCTGCAAAGCTTTCAAATCAAGCATTCTGTGCTGTAAGCTCAGGGATTTATATCTTCTTAAATAGGCCGTCCCACTCAATGCTGCTTGTGTGCATGAAAATATGAAGCATTTCACTGCAGTCACTTTATGCAAGAAACTACCCCAGTCATCTTTACAATCTCTGTCACTGTGCTCTGAGACTAAAGAATGAGGAGAGCATGCATAATTCATGCATTAAAATTTTCTGTGCACTTCCTGCAGCAACTGTTACATCCAGTAATGGGGTATCGATCAGCTCATTGCTAAAACAATTGGGGCTGGGCAATTGCTTTGCTGCAACAAACAATATTCCATCCAAAACAGGATGCAGACACAGGCTTCCCCCTGCAGCACTCAAGCGTAACTCCAACATACACAGCATGGCATTTACATATTGCAGAGTGTTTAATCTGGACTCCGCATTTCTTTGACCTCCAAAAAATGTTGCGTTATCTGAGTCTCTTACTTGAAGTCTGTATTCCCTTCAGACTGTTTCTCCTTTAACTCTGTGCAGAATGAGAAGCAAGCATGTTTTCCTAACCCCATGTTCAAAGCACAGTGAACTTCTGAAAGCACAGGGCAGATGTAAAAGCTTTCTACCCCATGAAATTCTTTTCCCCATACACACCTGAACCATGTTTGTAGCAAGAAACAAGTCCATTCTCATTTGAATCCTTTTGTTAGAGTGCATATATTATATTCTGTCTGCATAGACACACATAGATATGTCATTTTTATCTAGCACAACTCACATAATTTGCATCTGCCATATCAATTAAAACACATCCCAGAGTTTCCACTTCTTCCCATAGATCTGAACATCCTCCAGCCTTTTCAGCATACTCCTTTTTCTTGCACCCCTGTCGTTTAAACAAGCTTCATCAACAGTCTATCAACCCTGTCTTCAGCCCCTGTATTCAGCAGCCTCTGGGCATTCCCAGTCTCTGACTGCCACGTGCTTCTCCTCCCATACACAGGAAAACCACAACTGCTACTGTTTCATATGAAAAGATGAGAGAGTGAAGATGGTCAAAAGGAAAATATAAAGTCATGACTGAGGTGAAACTCCAAAGCAGTATTTAAAAATAAAATAACAAGGATCTTTGATTGCCCTGGTGTTGCCAAACAGCATAGTCACTGGTGTGTGAACTGCACACACCTGTAGTTTCCCGAAAGCCATGGAATTATTCCTGACCCTTGACAGAGTTTGGGTCTGATCTTTAATCACTAAAATACATCATCATCACTAAAATAAAGAACTCTTATTGAGGTTTGTTAAAAGATATTAAAGAGATTAGTAAGACCTATAATAATTATTTATTCCTGGCAAAAGAAAAAATCTTGATGGAACTGCAGAACGAACAGAGACACTCACATATTGATGAAAACCTGAATCTGGGCTAAACTATCGACTCTCCTGCAATTGTACACATTCAGAGTCCTCCCAAGTAAGTTAATGGAAAATTGTCTGGAGCAAGCAGGATTTGGCATACAGTCTGGAAACCTGAATGAATAGAGGCTTTTTCAGCAGAAATTCGGGAAGAAGTTTTTCTTTGTTTGTCTCTCACCAAAGCAATCACCTTTCAGTACATCCAGTGTCTACTGCTTTCTCTTATGCTAAGGCATGCCCATATATTTCAGTGGGCTGGCAAACGTGTCGCCAAGAAATTCCTGTATGTCTGTCTGGTATATCCATTCTCAACAGCTACCAGGCTATAATACAAGAGCAGTTAATCGCTGCTTTGGGATACATCAAAATCAGCAGTTTAGTTTGTCACATTCTTCATCCTTTACTATACTGAGTGCTGGGTCACAATAATCTCTGACAAGCACTAAGCTAGAAGTTACAAGTCGTATCAGAAAATGTGATGTTGTGCACCTGACTGCTTAATTAATCAGATCAGAATGGGAATGAACCCCACAGAGATGAGATTTGTGCCCCAGGTCATGCAATCCCCATGAGTTCACTCTGGTCTTACTCTAATCAGTTCTAAGTGGGAATTTTACTGGGAAAAGAATGCTTATATAGGCACTGCAGACTAGTTCATCCTGCACTTACCATTACAGTGGACATCTCCCACTTCTTGCTATGTTGGGAGTGTGCTCCAGATAGATGTCTAAATTTGGACAGATAGCAACACATGCCTACGCAAGAGTAAGATGCCCATTCTCTGTCAGAAATCTGTCAGAACCTGTTCAGCTGTTGTGGTCTATTTAAGGGCAGGTTGAATCATTCTTCTGTTTGTGGACTCGGTCAATTAGATTTCTGCCAATTAGGATCAGACTGAGAGCGTGTCAACTACACGTAGACCACTCAATTTAGGCATTTCAATCTGTCACTGTATCCCCCCTTCCTGTGATTTAACAAGAATATTTCCTGGACACAGGGCAAGAGATATGGTAATTCTGGGAACAGGATCACTTTGTCACATTCTACTCTCCCTCTTCAAGCTATATTTGGGATTCCTTAAAGAAAATTACCAATTGCTTAAACCTGATTTCTTATGTAAATGTCACAACACAAGTGCCATATTGGACAGTTCTATCCAGAATATGAATTTTTATCATTGACTCAGAAAGAAACTAACTTTACGCATTTTATTATGAGATAAAGTTAAATTACTCATTGAATTCAGAAGTTTGAAATGGAAAACATCTCCATGTGATTGTCACTGGTATTGTAATACATCAGTTAAATAACTATTTGTGTAGAAAAAGACATTGTTAAAATGTCTGCAATACTTGCCTTGTATGTAATATGATGGGTTCCTCAAAGGAAGACTTAGAAGCTCTGGAGAATAAAGTAAGTCTTCCATCTATCAGAGAATTTCATAAGAAGCACAAACAATACAAATAGAAACTGCTACACTTTCTTTGGAAAATAATAAAGATGAGAAGGGTTTTACAATTTAGAAGGGTAAGAGCTAGAAGCTGGACAAACTAGTGTTTTTTGAAGTTACTGGTGTCAGCAAACACAGATATGAGTGTTATAGGTGTATTTCATTACACTGAATTTCATTACAGCCTAGGTATTTTGCTGTGTTACACGCACCCCCAAAAAATCTGACAATCCATGCTGACGGAAGCTGTGACTATCTGACAATCCATGGTGATTGCCTTCTCTGTGTATTTAATTGTATTTTTAGCATTCCCTGATTTGCTAATGATGAAAAGGAGATAATGAAAATGCCCTGCTCTCCTTGCTTTATTCCTCCTGTTCTACACTTCTCATGTAAATGAGACATTCACATTTTTACTACGCCCAGATAGAAGTCAGAAACCCACAAGAAAAAATACAAAGATTTATCCTTCATCATGAAAACCAGTTCTAGTACAATACACACAGCCTCCCAGCCCTCCTGGAAAATTACCCTTTCGAAGTAGAAACTCCAGAGTTGGGAACTTTCTCTTCAATTTGGAATGGGAAAGTACTCATGGCATGTAAGGTTTTAAGACATGCTACATAGTGGACTGTCAGATACCCTCAATCACAGGATTCCATTTCTAGCAGAGTATATTCTGAGACCACAAAACCATTTAATGCAGCCATTTCTTATAGACATCTTACAAATCTTCATTTTATTTCAGTAATTAGTTTTTCAAATTCCCGTGTCATGCACCTCTTTCTATTTGTCATTCACTATTCTCCCTTACTAAAGTCTAACTTCAGCCTTGATTTATAGAATCATACAAACATTTAGGTTGAAAAGATCCTTGATATCATCATGTCCAACCGTTAACCTAGCACTGCCAAGTCATCCACTAAACCATGTCCTTCAGAACCACCTCTCACCATCATCTTCCTCTTCCTACACTGAGTAAAGCCTGTTTTTCACAACAAATTAATTCTGTTCTCCTTCACATTTTCTAGGTATAAATCTTTTATTCTAACATTAATTTATAACATCCATGATTGTCATTTCAACTCCAGTGCTCAAATCCTCCTGTTTCTACTTCTCTTTCCACATGCCTATTTCTCCAACAGAAATAATCGCTTAATAGATAGACATAATAGCAATTTGATTTTTTCTTCTTCCTTTGCTTTCCCTTCCTTTCCTTACCTCATCCTTGAAGCACAGAAAACGGTTGTGCTCAATCCTTCTATTTGTTCCACTCTTCTTAGAGCCACAGCTACTTCAGAGTTTCCCAGTCCTTCAGAAACTCTCATTTCCCCACTCCTGCTTCATTCTCTTCCCATTCTCACATTTTTTTTTCCTTTCACAAAGGAAAAAACACCCTAGTGTTCCCCTTAGCCACCAGTATATCTTCCTGCTTTTTTGTTGCTCTTTAATAGCTTTAAACTACTGTGTGAAGTTTCTCTATTCCTTTCCTGATGCCTCTTATCTTTTGCCTTCAAAATGTGCAAACAGAACTCTTTAAATCTCTTATCATTTGCAGTTATACAGGCCTCAGGAAACGGGCTCGTTCTTCATTCTTCCAACATTTTTTCATGTCAACATGTTTTTCATGTTTAGGAGTTTTTACTTCTGATGTTTTGGGTGCCTTGGCATAGTCCTGTCCTGATGTCCCTAACTGTTGCTCTGGATGTCATTCAAAGGAACAACTTCATGGTTTCTTCTATGTTTCTGGAGAATTATTTGGTCTTTTTTCCTCCTAAAACTTTACTTTAATACAATCTCATTTATAAATTGGCATCTCAGTGCAATTACTATCCCCTCTTTAGATGCTGCACCTCTACTTCAATACTACCTCATTCTTTTCAAACTGGTATCTGAGTATTTCTGATACTGTAAATTCAGGCATCACCTTATGCTACATATAGACAAATTAGGGTTTTCATTACCCACCCCCACAAACTCCTTCTGCCAGATCCTTTCTGAATCACTGTGTACAGTCTGAATGTTATCTCTAACCCTGATCATCCTTAGATCATGAAATCCAGACCTGCAGAATCTTTCTGCATAATATTGCTCATATACAAGCTTTTAATATATACACCTTATTAATACCCTTGTCCAGATTCTCGTCACCTCAGAAATGATTTAATTAAATTAATCCAAAATCTTGTCCTCTGGCCTGACCAAACATAGCACCTAATCAGAGTGCTGCTGAGAAGACCATTCTTCTGGTACCTCACTCTGAGTGTGTAATTTCTCTCCTTGCCTCCACTACTGTTTTGGTATGTCAAATAAAAGCAAGTTCACATTGGTTCCATGGACCACTCTCATTATTATTCTCACTTGGTACTGAACAGCCAACTTATAATTACTCTGCAAGTTATTTTTCATTATCTCCTTGTTAAATTCTCAGTGAAGCACTTCTATGCTTCCTCCCATTACACTTCATACTTTGGAAGAACTCTGCAACACCTGCAAAGTTACTGCATTGCCCTCCTTCAAATCCTTTCTTAAATCTTGTTTGCTATGATAATTGCACATTAAATTGACAGCATGTAGGCTGCTTTGGAAAGCTGAGACCACTATCCTCAATGGCTGATTTTCTTTCTGTTTCTTTGCAATTGCCCATCTGTCTTTGCCTTTTATGTTATGCTTCCACTCATAACTAATATAATTCTCACTGGCAGAGGGACATACTTCTTGTTTCTTCAAAGGGATCTCTGCTTGATGACTGAGTTTTCAGCACTACAGTAATGGAAAGTACCAGAGGGCACAGAACAATTAGAATTTAACCATGACTGTCTCATAGAACCTGTGGAGTCAGGAGTAGAATTTGAGCTGGCCCCCAATTCCTACAGAGAAGTCATATGAGGATGAACACAATAAAGACTGCCAGTTCAGTCATTCATCTGAAAATGTGACTTTGTTCCTCTATGGACCACTTTTCTACTAATACCTAAACATATTCCACAACAAAACAACTGCTTGTTCTGCTTTACTGTTTAAGTCAGTGTTCCAAGATATCAAGGATACTAATTATATTAAAATGCTTTCTTTACTCATTATTCTGAAACGATTATGACAGTTAATAAAATTATATAAATTGCATGCCAATATGATTGTCCCTACTACATATACTATACTGTATTCTGTAATATATCACAGGTTTAAAATTTCATACTATTTATTTATAGTAATATTTTAAAATAAAATAAGAATAAAAGAAGATAGTAACCATAGTTATTGGTATAACAGACTACAGACTACTACATGTATCAGCCATATTTAAAGTGTAGAAGAGATTCTGTATATATGAGAAAAATGCCACGCCGAATGTCCCAAGAGCTCCAAGAGCTAGTGACAGATACAGAGCTGTAGAGAGTACGGCTTTTGTGTTCTCCTAGGCCTTTGCTCTCAAACAGCAACAAAGGCTGTATCCAAGATAACACACAAAACTTCCCTCCAAATGGTTTACAATGTTTACAGAGTGATTTACTTCAAACCACTGCTGATCCAAAACTAGCATCAAGTGCAGCATGACTTGCTGCAGTATATTCCTCTACATGACTGTCTGTAATACTAATGGGAAAATTCTCTTCTTCAGGTCTACTCTTCACGTGCTTTTGGGCACATCATTGTCCTTGGGCCAACTGCCCAACCGCTATAGCAACTGAACCTCTTCATACATTTTGAGCTTAAGAAACAATCTGTTTGATATGGTTTTTTCCTATATCTTTGATACTGCTGGTTTTGCACTCTACCATGCATGCTTCCTCTATTATTCTCCTGACCTTTGGATTGATTGTTCTATTCGTCATTAGTTAAGAACTCCCTTCATTTGCTTTATTAGTCATCACAGTAACAACTTACATCACTGGATAAAAAAAGCAAGCCTATGCTTGACCCGGCAGCAATTTGCTGTTGGGCTGCCTGGCGATAAAGCCAGACTCCTTCCCATATCCTCATCCAAAGACCTACAAAAATTCATGGCACACCACAGGAATCAATTGAATTATGTGTTTTGGTGAAAAGTAGCAAAAGCCAAGTATCCATTACTGTGAGCAGAAATTCAGGGCCACTGCCTGGGCAGAGCATAGCAACAAGTTCAGGGCTGCCAGCTCTTTTCTAAGCATGAAGCTCAAGCCAATAAATGTTTCCAGCTGACTGAAATGCTTTAATGACAAGCCTTTTACCATGCAAACAAGAGACAAACTGCTTCATCGAAATGTCTTGCTGGGGTTGCTCTGAAAAGGGTTGGGTGGGAGGGGGCCACTGGGTGAAGGCAGGGGCATGGATGCCAGGTGCCACAGGCAGCCCTCACCTCGGAGGCACAAGCCCATGGCCCCTGAACAAGCAGTTTGGGGCTGGGCTGACGGCAGCCAGGGCAGCCGTTGATCCGGATCACCGGACAAGACCATTGCAGCGGGCCAGGCCTGAGGTCCTCCCCAGAGCACAGCACGTGTCAGAAGGGTGAGACTGAAATCATGACAGTGCCTATTGTGCCCACTCTGCCTCTGTCTGCTGCAGCAGAGTGCTCTGCTGAATGCACCCTGCCAGCTTCAGAAATCTGGGGAACAGCATGGGCCCGATTCAGAGATCTTGTTGCCACAGGAATCTGGTGCCCTGAAAAACTGTTTCAGATGCCAAACCACAGAAATACCAACTTACATTCTCTCTGCAAATTAACACTCATAACAAAATACACAACAGTCAGAAGACATTTTCTCCTGCTCACTTTGTAATCTGCCCACTTGGATTTTTATTTATTTTCTACTCAGTCTGCAAACTCAGAGAGAGCATATTATATAGCTGCTTTTTAGAGTGGACTGCTGTCCTTGTTGTTGCACTGATGGAGGATATGAGTGCCTTTTCCCACAACGAACCACTAGAATGCTAGAAGAAGAAATATATGATTTGCTCACTTAATTTTATTCCATTCCCTACTAATTCTTTATATCATACTAAACTTTTGAATGAAGAAAATGTCAGTGTGATTCCTAATAAGCAGCATGAGATAGCATTTGGCTGTGTGAAAATCACAGGAAAACTGAAGTGGGAGGCCAGTATTTAATCTTCATCCTCATGTCAAACATACTTCCCAGTCAGTACCACCAAGTATTTTCAAATGCAGGTCAACCTAGATCAGTAGCTTGCCAGTAAAGAAGCAAAAGTGACACAAAATAGAGACAAAGCCTCCTACTTCTGTTCCACCAACAGCCTGCATTGTCAGTGACAATCATCCTCCGCTATTCACCACCTGCCCTTTCTCCTCTTTGCCAGAGCATGGCTTTTGACTTTTTCATCTGTATTTGTTCACATTTCTCTGAATCAACAACTCCATCACATAGCACACAGCACTAGCTCTGTCTGACCAGAGAGAAAATAAACACAAAAACACAAATAGAGAAAAGAAGTTCCTTTCAGCTTGGGAACAACTGAGTTCCTCCAAATAAAAACCGAATTAGACATTTGGGTTCTCCTAGGAAGGATATTCCCCTGGAATAAGATTCATTCCCAAATCCAGGAACAATCATGTTTCTAATCTTCTACTTTCTCCTTAGATATGAACTGTGAGAAATTGCTAACTGAAAATGAAGAGACAATATGAAATGAGGAGTTGTAAATATCATAGATTGCAGGGGGAAGAGCCTAGCAATTAATTGAAGTAGAAAACTCTGCTATCAGTGAGAATTTAGTGGAAAATCAACTAAATACGTAAATTTTCACCTTGGGGGAAAAACACAAAACTAAGCCAGACCAGTATTATAAATTCTATAAAAAGTGTGAATAAGAAGCCCTCTTTCCTTTAACCCTTATTTTCTAACCTGTATCAATACAATTGGTTTACGTGACTTTTTACTTCCTCCTCCCCAAACTGTAATCCTGCATAAGCTTTTTGGAGTTTTATGTTTTATGTTTTGTGTTATGGATTTTTTTTGCAACAAAAAGCAGATTCCACCAGCACCTACAGAATAAGCTATTTCCATGGGGTGATGCTGAAATCTGAATGAACAGACTAATGTCTAAAATTTTGTCTGAACAGACAAAGGAATAGCAGACAGCACTTTGTGAGAAGCACAACATACGATACAAACTACAAAACATAAGGGGTTGCAACCACTACATAGGGTATGCAAGCTCTTTGGCTTGTTTTAGAAGAAGCTAAAGCAATGCTACTGAAACCAAATTTTCAACTGGGAATTCCTTCTTTGAGGAAGTATGAGCTTAATTTCTAGTCCCAAAGTGAAATGCTACCATTGAGTCAAGGTTCTAAAAGGTTAGAATTTTAGCTAAGAGTTAAAAGAAATTTGTATTGATTAAGATACAAAGTAGAAAAACAACAGATAAGTTAATGATTAGTAGATGCCTAAGCTAGAGCTAAGTGATGTATTATTTGCCATTATATTTTTTTGTTTATTGTTTATTTTTGTTTTTTTATAGAAGGAAACAGAATAAATGAACTGTCATCAAAACAAATTGAAACTAATAGAACCAAGAACAGCACCTGGGCTTCGTAATAATTAACCAAAAGTAGGAGATCTTGGGCTGTGCCAAGAGATCATGAAGGCCTGCCAACAGCAAGAAGGTAAAAAGGTTACTGTGAGGAAGACATTCCTGACTTCATCTTTCAGGACTACTGACCCAATTTGAGACCACCGCCCCAATTCAAGAGAGAAACTGCGCATGTGTGAAAGACTGATGATCTCATTTTAATACAAAGTGGAGGATGGGAGGTGCTGGGGTCATACATATGTAGAAGATGTAAAACTTTGAGTAATAAATAGAGAATGAAGAACCTTGTACTTCGCTGGCATGTCTTTAGGAGGCTACTCCCATGCCACCCGCCACTGCCTGAACAAACATACCACTTTCTAATTTTAATTAGTTAGAGGGTCTTTTGTCCATGGATATCAGGATTTAATGAATCACCATGGGATACACTGTGGGAAGATTTTTTTTGAATGAGTAAACAGTAAGTATGTAAAAAACAAATAAAGGATACTTTTGAATGGGTGTGATCTATTTCTGAAAGAATAATACTTTTTGGTCCAATGACTGTAACATTGCAGTTTACTTGGTTTTAGCAGCAAAAATCAAAACAAAAAATGATGATACAGTATCACAAATACATCTTTTGTACACATGTAAATGTTCACCAATTTATTTAATACACACAAATTAAGCTAAGCATTTCACAGATTAAAAAAAACCAAAACCTTAAGCAATGTAATGCAAGGTAAGTATTTCTAGTCATTGGCCAGTGTTTTTTCTGACATATTTCCAAGACCAAACATTTTTATTTATATGGTCAATGATGGGATGGCTGAAGGACTGCAACATCTCCTGCTGTTTACAGAGACACTCACGCATCTGCGCTGATGTGTGGATGGTCCTATGAAGATAAATTAAAGAAAATTTTTCCAAAAGTTCTTTCAATTAATGAAGTCTCCAAAAACTAGCAGCAGCTCCTTGACAAATACAGAAAATGTTCCATAGGAGTTGAATCACCATATAAGCCTAAACACTGTGCCTTATGGGATGCAGAATTTAAAAAACCAGTCATAAAAACCCCAAAACAGTTAAATTACTGCCTTTTTGTAGTTCTCCATCCCCTAGTTCTCCATCTGACTAGTGAGATGAATAATTGAAATTTAACTCTTTGGGCCTTTGAGTTGACAGAAGTTGCCTGTTAATTTTTATTTATTTTACAGTTGAGATATTAACAGGCATACAGAGACTATTTTTTTTGAAAGGAAAATGCAAAGCATGTTTCAAAGGAAAGGAAACTGCAGTGAACAGCTTAATGGACATGTACAGTTACCCACCATTAGCGTCTGTGAAGGAATGTAGCAACATAAAGTACAAGTATGCTACCCCACATGAAAACTTTAACCTCTGAAGAATATGAGAACATACTATCCTTTTGTGTTAGCTTAATTAAGTGTTTGGGGGCTATAATTTTTAGGGTTTACAAAAAGTGATGGACTCCATTCTGTATATAAAGCTTTTATTTACAGCAGCAGCAGTAGCTATGGGTACTGACAAACAGTGAATCTATGGCCAAATCCTGAAATAAATTGCAAATATACCATCTGGCACTTAAGATTTAACTAAATGTGACTGATACAGCCCACCTGCTCTGAGAAGTTTCATTATATTGAAGTTTCACCCAATTTCTCATAGAATTTATTCATTTATTTCAAGCATGAGGATGGTCTAAAATAAAACAACTGCAGGCATACAATTTAAAACTAAATAACAGTATTTATCCACAAAAGAATTAAATATAAATGTATTTAGTGACCTCTAAAGAGAAAATTAAGCTAGTTGAACTTAAAAGTGATACTGGCCACATTCCAATTCTTCACCTAGTTTTCAGTGCACTTTCTGCCAAAAAGCACGTAAAAGGTTTTGTTCCTATCAGATTGAATAATATTCTAAGATAACCTGACAATGAACGGCAGGAATCGTCTAAACAATTCAATTTTGATCTTACCAGTGTATTTCCAGACTACTGGTATGTTACTACATCTTAAAAAGCTAGTAATCTTTTGCAATAGGAGCACTGAATTTGACAGATGTCTCTAACCAGACTCTTCCTCTTATTTCCCAATATAAAACAAAATTGCTGCTGTGCTGCAGAAAACATGGAGCACAAATTAGTGACATTTAAATGACTATGCAAGCTTATCAACTGTGACCAGGGTTTGAAAAATCATTTTTTTAACCTACGGATTCCAATTTTGCCATAGAGCTACTGGCAGTTTCTATAAACTTCAGCAAGACTGCAAGGTTGTTCTAGTGTGAGAAATGTTTGTTTCTTAGCAGTTAGTTATGTTTATGACAAAAGTATAAAAAGACATCTGGTCTCTCCATTAAAACAAGCTGAGATATCAATGAACACCACTGTTGCTTTAAAAGAAAACATAACTGGGGGTATCGATGGGAGGGGACAGAACTACTTTTTGCTGACACCTATCTAAGGCTGGATGGAGGAGGTGGGTTTGCACCAGCAGGCAGTAAACACTGTCCTGCATCATGTGCAGTGACTATGCTGCTCTGACAAAAATCTGTGTAAGGGACACCCTGTGGAGGACAACACAGTCTGTGAAAACCAAACCCTATGAAACTCCCCAGTGGCAGAGCTTTCACTGGCTCTGCTATCTCCTCTTCTAGTTCCTCAGCAATGCATCTGTATCTTAAATGATTTACAGTAAAAATACTGTGCATAGTTTATTCTATAGAGGGCTGAGGTAATTGAGTCAGCTGTCTGTAGTTTTGTTGCACATGGAATCTGGGGCCTTCAGAAGGGAGGGAGGGAAAGAACATGACTTTTCCACAGGCTTTGCTCCCCAAGCTCAACAAACTCACAAGGTACTCTCTGCCTCTGTGGAGAGCCTCTGTCCCAGGATTTCACCCACCCAGAAGCTGCCTGCCATGCAATGTGGGGTTAGCTGCTGCAGTGGGGTGTATCAAACTGGGACCATGTAGCCCAAGGCAAGGAGGAAATCCCAGACTGGATCAGGAACTTTCCTGAAGTAAGGAAGGAGCAGATCTGGTTACAAAATCAGGGGCAACAGAGGGAACTGCATACTTGTTTCACCATACCAGAGGAAAAAGCCAGCTCTGCAAGGGCACAGTGGGAGTGATGGGTATTCAAAGACTTTTATTTTTATGTGTTTACCTACAGCTTTTCTTATTTAATTCCAGTTTACCAAATTGTGTTGTAATGAAACTACCTTATAAATCCCATTTGGTCTACTTGAGTAAGTCATCAGATAGGGAAAAGGTAAACCTCTGTTACTTCTCTTACCTCTGTTCTCCAAACAAGCACAATCCTGTCATATTAATGGATTAAAAAAAAAATCCTCTGACTTCTCAGTCCATCTTTCTGTTATCAAGGAACACCTCTCAAAATCTAAGTATGCTAGATGCTTTGTTCTGTTTGATATATAGTCTCATCCAAAAAAAGAAGCATTAAACTGCTATCAGAGGAAACCAATAACCAGTATCAAATGCTCACAGATTGTGTGAAATCACAGAAAGATGGCACAAACAAGACTTTATTTGTCACGACATTAAGACCAGAGAACAAACCCATCAGAGACAAACTGGAGAAAATATGTCTTCTACAACTCTCTCTGCAGTGCTGCAGTGTGTCTGGAAAGTACCTACAGTGCTCATTATAAAATAATTCCTCAAAAACATGTCTAAACATAGAGCAGTACAAGTAGTTGTGGCATTGCCCTGTGGTAGTCTTCACCCTTCTTACCAAACCAGCTCACTTTTCTGGGTTTTCCTTCAAAGATTCAGACTCCTACCATTTTTAGGGAAGAAGCCCTAAACCAACATAGCAACACAACACACACCAAACAAACAAAAACCCAACTAAAACCTAGTTGCATCTCCAATTTTTGTGGTTCTCCATTCCTTGCCCACTTCTGTCTCTGCCTGGTACTACAACACGACATTTACTTCACATGTGACTCCAGCCAGTCACATTCTCCATGCCCTCTCCAGCTTTCCTTACACCACAGAATTAATCTTCTCTAGGTCACCAATCATCCCCAGACTGGGAGCACTGCTGGTGTGGGAAGCTGAGGTGTAGGACTTGTGATCAGAACTGGGGCCTCCAAGGCAGGCATCCAAGCCGTGGACTTCATCAGAACCTGCTGCTAGGAGAAGAAGCTTCAGCTCCACATCATCCAACTGGATGAGGAAAAGAGATGAGTTCTCCTGGCTGCTGACATCCAGAAGCTCCCTTGCAATTCTCCTAGGCTTATTAAAATAAAAGTTTAAAAAGACTACTAAGTTTTGTTCCATGCAAGCAAAATGAGACCTTCCCTGAACTGCTTCAGCATTCAAAAGACTGTTCCCTGCATGTTTATCACAATGGAGAGTCAAGAATCAATGATGCATAAACCACCAGGAAGATCAAGTGTGTTATTCTCTTCAATATTCACCTCAATGAGCTGTAGAAATTCTCACAGAAAAGTAAAATGGCTTGTCAAAATGAGCTAGTCTTGGTTTTGTGACTATGTAAAGTCACTTTTATTCTCAAATTCTCCTTTTCACTGATGCAAAGAACTAGACCCAAGATACATTAGAAGGTTCCTAACTTCTAGGTGTCTGCTGCTTTTCTTCCTAGATTTGAAAAGGAAAATTTTTACCTTTTAAAGGTCAACTCAGACTTCTCAGAATTTCTTGCTTCCCTCAACAGGGAAAATTTTGAAGATTCATCATCTACTCCCATATGATCAAAACAATCCACCTCCAAGTCACAGAGGATTTATCTTTACCAGAAATAGTAATAATTATCAGTAAGCAAGAAAGTAAATAAATTGCATTAAGATTGCTAAGGCACATTTATGAAATAGTGGAACCAATGCTCTAATTCCTATATGCAGTTAGATTCACAGGGGAATGTAGACAGTTACACTATTCATTAATAACTATTGCTATAATTCCCTTATTATGATAATCAAGGAAGCTTTCATTTGAAAGAGGTAACAATCATCTGGGCCCCAGTCTAGCAAAACACTTTAAAATGCTAATTTTCATAATGAAAATAACCAACTGGATTTGCAGAGGACTGACATGCTTAAGATAATCTTGGCTTTGTTAAGCCTATAATGGGAAAATCAAGTAGAAACATTATAAAAGTAGTCCATAAAATCCTGCCAGAACTTTGCATCAATATTACACCATTATCATACATTCTCCAAGGAGCTGCTTTCTTCTAGGAGACTACCAAGTAAAATTAAGAACTTTTATAGGACTAATTTAGAAGAAAAAGATCCATTATGGAGCCAAGGACTCAAAACAAACATACAGCAAAGAGCCAGATGATCACAAGATCCATATATGGTCCTCAAGGCCAAGATTTAAGTGTCTGACCTGAAGCCAAACCCTGCACCAGGTCTTCCATATCTGGTTTTGAAATGTGGGGGTTTTTTGAATTTACTCACATTCTCCAATAAGCAGTTGCACAAGCTCCTTCAGAAACAAAGACTTGGGGTAGGTAACTGGGTGTTCAGTTGCAATTTATGGAAGAAAAGGAAGAAACCCAGAACACATTTCATTTAACATCTTGGTGAAATTTGTCTTTGGAC
The DNA here is from genome assembly GCF_000691975.1 of Corvus brachyrhynchos. Taxonomy (NCBI): domain Eukaryota; kingdom Metazoa; phylum Chordata; class Aves; order Passeriformes; family Corvidae; genus Corvus; species Corvus brachyrhynchos. The sequence continues at coordinate 4,529,978 of NW_008237919.1, read as the reverse complement.
TGGGTAGGAGCTGATCACAGTAATTATGGACAAACTGCCAAGCCTCTGCAGTCTTTCTGGAGAACAGATCGAGACTAGCCCAGGAGAGAAAGACTTAGGAATGTTTGTGAACAAAAAGCTCAATATAACCCAGAAATGTGCACCTGCAGCCCAGAAAACCAAACGTATCCTGGGCTGCATAAAAAAAAGGCATGACAAGCAGGCCAAGTGAGGTGATTCTGCCCCTCTACTCTGCTAAGACTCCACCTGGAGTACCATGTCCAGCTCTGGGGTCCCCAACACAAAAAGGACATGGACCTGTTGGAATGAGTCCAGAGGAGGGCCACTAAGTTGATCACAAAACTGGAACACCTCCCCTATGAAGACAGGCTGAGGGAGTTGGGGCTGTTCAGCCTGGAAAAGAGAAGACTCTGGGAAGACCTTATAGTCCCTTCTAGTATCTAAAGGTATTTACAAGAAAGCAGGAAAGGGACTTTTCACAAGGGCATGTAGTGACAAAAGAAGGGAGAATGGCCTTAAGCTGAAGGAGGGTAGGTTTAGATTGGATATTAGGGAGAAATTCTTTAATGTGAGGGTGGTGAGACACTGGCACAGGTTGCCCAGAGAAGCTGTGCTCAATGTCAGATTGTATGGGGCTCTGAGTAACTTGCTCTAGGGGAAGGTGTCCCTGACAAAGGCAGCGGAGTTGGAACTAAATGATCTTAAAGTCCCCCCTCAAACCATTTTGTGATTGTATGAAGGGATCCAAGCCCTTTTGTCTTACCCGATGCAGAGTGCCTGCCTCTAAGGCTGTGAACTTGTCACAGCATGTTAAGACTCTGAAAAGCTACCTACCCACCTGCTTGAAAGAAGCAGTGCACCTCTTCAGAGTCCCCTATGGATATATGTTCTCTTTTGACTAAAGACTTTCTTCAGTACACTAGAAATTTACAAAACATCACCAGTCATAGTGTTCAGCCTTAAATTTAGACAAGGCTTTTTGGAAGCACAGACCTTCCTTTTTTTTTTCCACCAAGCAGGAAAGCAGTCATGGTCAAGGAAGAGTGTCTTTGAATTTCTGTAATAAAATTTAATCTGCATTTAGCTGCAGCAGAATGAAATCTGAAGAACACAAATAAATTGTCAGCAATTTCTGAGAACATGAGCCACTTGCTGCCTTTTTATTCTACAACATCTGATCATGCTCTTCTTTTGCTCTTGTTTCAGACCACTTATATTCTCTGGTTATATATTTAAACATTTAATTTAATGCATAGAGTCCAATGAATTCATGACCATTATCTGATAATAAAATCTCTCTCTATGCATCTTGGCTCTTGCCCTATGGTAAACAGAGGCTTCTCCTTCTAAATGAATTCAGCATAATTAGGAATGAAACACAATGAGAAGTTTCACATAAAATCACATTTTGAATGCTCTGTTCAAGTTCCAGAAATTTTTATAATGTAACCTACCAAATTTTAAGTGCAGGCTCCTACATCTCCTCTCCCTGAGTAGCTAGTGACCACCAGGTTCTACTCCAGTGTTCACAGCATTTGGAGACACCCATTTCCCAGCTCTCCATCCACTTCCCATTTGTATAATACACATCTTCAGTTCGCCCTCACACCTACCTTTGTGCTTAGATTATTGATGTTCCTAAAGTAATGTCAGTGGGTTTCAACATTACATACTTAGAACCTTTAATTTCAAAACATACCACCTCCCTCTGCCTACCCAGAGCATAAAAAACAACCAGAATAATAGGACACCATATTGAGGAGGCAGAAAACTAGGAGAAGATGTAAAGGCCATTTTAAGGTTTACATGTTGCGTGATGTTTCAACTCTATTAAATATAGCTCAGTACCAGAAAATACGATTACAAATATCATTAACTGTACTAAAACAAATTATATTTGAAATGCTGAAAAGATAGTGCATTGCTAGTGGAACATAAGTGGATTGCCTGACTCATTCAGGCTGAAGGTTAATCCTAGTGGTTTCAGAAACCAAATGGAATAAAAGCAAAAATCCCCACACCACCACTGAAAAACATTTCACTAATTATATGTTCTTCTATACAGCTCCCAAACTTGACACAAATGCTTTACAAAGAAAAGCAGGGTGACAGTCTAGGTTGTGAAGTTTATCTATATGCCATGTACTCAGCTAGCTCTGGAAGCAGCAGCAGGTGACCTGTCCCCAGCCTGCTGGGAGAGCCCAGTATCTGATGTGGGTGTTGCGCTGCAAGTTCACATAACAGTCCTTCCCACATCTGCACTGGTGGCACAAACATATCTAACATCTTGAACATGCCATGGCAGTGGTATAGGCTGGCTCATACAAAACAAACTGTATTCCCTGTTTTATGACTATGTTTACATTATATGCCACGCTCCAGCTATGTCCTGATTTGAGATGATACCTGAATGATAACTCCTCTTTACTGCCTTTTCTTCTTCCCCTCTCCTCTCGAGGTGCATCACTTTCCTAACAAATGAAGGCTAGAAAGAAGCCACATTGTATTTAAGGAGATCCTCTAAATTAAAAGTATGACAGGTGAGGACTGTTGGAGTGTGCGTGTATCCCAAGATGAGGATTTTGGAGTATACCACAGATGGCATAACTACTGCAGCTATCCAAAGCTTAGCTTAATCTAATCCAACATCCTAAGAGTGGCAACTAGGAGCCCAAAGAGAAAAGTGTTTGGATTTCCTAATGAACACCTTTGTCCTTAACCTTTTCTAACTTTCTGCCCTGAAACAGAAAGAAATGTATTCCTCTTATCCTCTATCGGGGCTATCAATAATCTTTGGCTGTTCTTTGGAATTTTGTTAACCTCTTTCTATATAATAAGATGTGGTGATAACGCCAATAAATAATTTTGCAAAATATGTTTCCTTTTATTAATTTTAAAATACTTTTGAAATAATGATTACTATGTCACTTCTTCATTAATATTATTTGAAAACTTTGGTGCAACTTTATTGGTCAACTTCTGTTAATCTAATTGTAGTTCTCCAATTCTACCTTAGTTGGAAGTATTTCATGTGCAAAATAAAATGTCCTAAACAACTAGTTTGCAAAATAATTCACCTGTACATCAAAACACTTCTCTAAAATGTCTACCTATTCGTATTTTTGAAGGTATTGTCTAACCTGTTCCTCCAGATGCTTTTATGCCTTTACGCTGACAGATCATTTGGCCTGGGTTTTGATCCTAGGTCCTCTTCTTTGCACTATTTCTTCACAGTTCATTCAAAACATTCCTCTTTTAATTAAAACTGACATCCTCTATGTGCAATACCAGTTTTTCTGTGTCCCTTATCTTACCACAGGCTCTCTGATTAGCTGTCTGGCACACTGGTGACTCAAGGAGGATAAAGGCAGGCCAGTGGCAGTCGCATCTCTCCATACTGGGAACCTACATCTCTGACTGCCGGTCAGATGTCAAATTTAACAAACTTTACAGCACTCATAATGGCTTTTTTCCTCACTCAGCCTGGATAAGATGCATTATTTGATTTCCTTTTCTTTGTTCTGGCTTGACACCAAAGGCCATTCCAGCTTTTATAAAAGCAGAACTTCTGAACTAATGTTATGCTTTGTTTTTCAAAATTATTCAAAGGACTCAAATCCTTTTGTCACAGTACAGTAAAAGTAAATATATTGATACTAGAAAAATAAGAACATAAATTGCTAGCTCTCAAAATAACACCAATGGTGAAGTACTTAAATTCACTGTGACTCCATAAAAAAATCTGGGTTTTTTTAATGGTCTTCTGGAGTGACATTCTTACCGTATTTCAATGAGGACTAATGCTAATCTGTTCAAAGACCAGACAAAAGTATTTCTGAAGCTGTACATCAGATAGGTGAGCTGTATCTCAGACTACTGTCAGAGAACAAAACCAAAAAATGGTTCACAGCTAATACTTCTAAAGATAAAATATGAAGCAAAATAGCTTTATCTACATTAAGCATAAATGTACAGAGACTCAATTTCCCACTCATTCTCATCTCTGAGGCATCTTATCTCTAAAACTGCATATTTGGTGAATTCAGTAATTATGTTACTTGTTAAGTTACTGAAACATGAATGGTGAAATGAAAAAAAATATATAATTATTTGTTCTGCGGCCAACGGATGTAATGAAACAAGATTTCCTACAGACTGTAGTCCTACTTCTCTCATGCTCCTTAAACAAAGTAATTTCAGCTTCTCTCCCAGCACATGTACTTCCTGACATCTCTTCTGGGAAGGAGACACCACCTGCTCTGCTTAGCCTGGAGGTATGTACATGTTGATTGCTGCCAAGGAAAATATATAACAGTTTTCCACTCAGGAGGGCACTGATTTGGGTTTTTCCTCTTTACTGAGCCACGGACATTGTGAAACTTGTACGAACTTAATTATCTTCAAGGCTTGCAGAAAACCTCCCTCCTATTAGTGGGAGCCAGTACAGCAGTTCCAAACCTGATGTAAAGGACTGGCAGGCAGAAAGGGGTTGTGCAATCCTTGTCTCCTTACGAAACAGCGAAATGTTATGCCAAATTAAAGTTCCATCACATTAGCAGTGCTGGCAGCACAGGCTCTATGAAAATTTCAGTAGCTTATTAAATTTATTGAGTTATGTAACATAAGACTGTCATAATACAGTTAAATATACATTAAAAGTTTATCCTACAATGTTTAGCTTGAATTTTATATGTACCCTGCACACCATAATTTATATCTATGATGTGTTCATGTGTGAAATAAGTCCCCAAACGTATTTGAATTGTATTAATGATTTTTTTTTTCAGCTGTAGGTTCTCATCAAAACAGAAACCAATCTAAATGGGTGACGAGATGCTCTGATCCTTGCACACCTCCAGGGCTGAGCAGCTGGAGTACGAACTGACAGTAGTTGGTACCACAGGTATGTCTGAACACAGTCCCAGGCCTGTGTCTAAACCAGGCAGAGCAAGGAGCTGGAGTGGTTCACAAGCCAGCTCCAAGAGCTGTTCTGTTAGCCACTCACTCATGAGTCTTCACAGCTTCTATTTCTTGCTTAAATTTTATCATGAATATAAAAAAGCTTTAGTTTTACTCTGTATTGAAAGCAAAGGTCAAACAGGATTCATGCCTTGCCCACCCTACTGCTGTCTTTTCCATGCCTTCCCCAGGGGTGGACCGGCTTACACCAGAATCTCAAGTCTCTGAAATTCTGCTCTTTAAGACCCAGCATTGCTTAAATATTTCCTTCCTACAACCTACATGACTGTTCATTCTCTTCTTAGTTACACCTCTGAAAAACAATTAGCCCAGGTTTGGTTTGAGCACTTTGGACAAACAACTCTCCTTGTTTGCTTCAGGTGGTTTCCGTTCAGGGAAAGCTTCTGAAAAATCCCTCTGATTTGAAACCTCTTGGTTTCTGCACTTCTCACAAGGAATTTCCAGGTTCTCCTTCCCAGCCCTGCTCTGTGAGACTGTGCAGTGTTGCTGGCAACCACCTGCTTGTTTTACCTGTAAGAACATCCACAGGCTGATTGCTCCTGTCACAATTTCCCAGATGCAGTTTGGCTATTACATGCAAATGCCTCTTCTGAAATGACTATACAAAGCTAAATGAAAGCCTCCTGTCAAAACAGAGATTGTGGTAAAGATGCTGCTCGCAGAACCAATGCCAAATTCACACAGACATATTCCCAGCCTGCACAAACATCACTCACTTTGAAAAGTGTGGTTTTCCATTTTCTATAAAACGAGATCAGAAATACACAGGTTGCATCCCACACCTTAAATATGATCTTCAAGACAGTTTCTCTAAGAACTGGATATCAGGAGGCAAGTAACTGACAGCAAGTTAATGCAGCTCAGGAATGTACTCTAATCACACGTGGTCTACTGAAGCACCTAATACTTGAACTTCCTAAACAGTAGGCCTGAAATATCAATACTGTACATTTCACTCTTCCAGGACTTCTCCACACAAGAATGTGACCAGTTGGTTCAGCATTGCTGAACTGAATTTCACTACAAAAACCAATAATGGGAATTTTGTAAAGTAATGTTGCAGGCTCATAAAAGCGCGCACACACACACACACACACACAGACATACACAAGTGGAACATACCTAAGACATGCACGCAGCCAAAAAAGGGAGCAGGGCTCAACAGCCTAAGCAAGAAGGAGATTTCAATCACAAGCCACAGCTTTCACCAGAGTTTGAACTTCAAAATATAACTGAAATAGAAATAAGGCTGACTCTCCTTAACCACCATGAAATGAAACATATACCATTGTTACTGGTTTCTTTTACTGTTTAATTTAAGATTAAATCCTTTATTAACTTCACTGTATGTTGTGGCTATAGAAGAGAATTTTAATTTAGAAGAATAGTTTCATCTTCAAACTCTGTTGTGAAATAGAAGAAGGAACATTTTCAAGACGCAATCAAGTCTATGGCCATAAAGTAATGTGCTGGCACCTGCTGCCATTATCTCTTTTTCCTGTGCAGATCTGGTAGAGAGACGGTAGCAGGTGAGTTGGTCACCCTCATTGCTCCATACCTATGATTTTTTATAAAAGAAAATTACTCCCTGCTTATAAGATTACTGGACTGGATAATTTTTTGCTATGGTTATGAACAGGCTGCTAGGAATCTGTGAGATCTGTAACGGGTAGATGTGGTTAAAGAGCCCATACTTTCAGTCTTCTTTGGCTTCTTTAGGCAAGCCTAAGTGAAGAAAATAATGGCTGGTGGGAGTTTAATGGCTGGTTTAGGCTGGTGGGCCTAAAATTCTTTTTTCTAATGTCAGATAATTGGATTTGAGTGGAAGCTAGTACTCCAGAAGGATTGAAACAGTGACAGAAAGAGAAAACTGAGCTAAGAAAAATGGCGTAAAATGGAAAGGAGAAGAATAAAACAAAAAATCATAACAGAAAAATAGAGATAGGAAACACTCGGGCCATCTAGATCAGTTTGTATCCCTCAGCAGTATACATACACCACCTTGCACAATTTCATACTTTGAATACCTATTTTTGACAGAGCTCTAGAAACAAATTCAAGTTTCAAAATGAAGTTATCTCTAGTAAAAACAAGAAGTCCCTGCAGGCCACCATCCCTCTTGCTTCTGCAGAGAAGAATACCTCTAGCAATATTTTCTTGGCAAAGCAGTTTTCCTTTGCCACTACTCAGATGAAAAATGTGACTGCCTCTCCAGAAGTGCTCTGTAGTTAGAGACTCTGGTGATGGCAGACTCAAGTCTATCAAGAACGTCAGCCAATCCAGCTAACACCAGTCTCACCTCCAGCTCTGGAAGCCACTTTTCTGATCCATTATCTATCCTATAGCTTATCTCCTGGGAGAACAGCCGACCTGGCTGCTGCCAAAACAGACTCACTGCTTTCCCATCAGCTCCCCACACAGCTCTTCTCATCAGAACAGCATAGAGTAGACAGCAGATGGTGTCTCTCCTGTCCACACATGATGCACACCCAAAAGCTGAACTCTTCACACCATTATTTCAACTAATATGAGATTTTTCTATGCTACTTCAGCAGTATCACTGTGAGTCATAACCTAATTTGAAGAAGCAATTGCTCAAATCTTGATGTTGTTCTGGCATTTTCAATGCTCTTCATTTCAAGAGAGATGCTAATATGTTTTGGAGAAACTTCCAAAGGTTAAAATAGTAGCCAGGATACACTCTGTATTAGCCAAATACTTCAAAGGAGATTATTGAGATTCTCTGAAGCTTATTCTGTGAGAGCAATCAAATATCCCATCCTACTGCATCCACCAGAGTGACTAAAATGGGTATCATCCAGAAAAGAACAATTCCATTAAAATCTATCTTGTCCGTGTATATGCATTAATATATGTGTGTATAGACATGTAGGTGTATGCAGATGACATTAGAAAGAGATAAGGAACTGTTAGCAGCACTGCTGCTTAAATTACCATGATGCAGGATTAGCAGAGCACATGTAACTCAGCAATTTGTTACACCTCATCTGCAAAATCAGGTATGCACTATTGAGTCATTTATAATTCATTTTTGGATCAGATTGTTGTCCAGCTTTCACTTACAAAGTACTGTGCTTCTGCTATTCTTTTTCAATTTTAGAATGGTATTATTTTGAAGACTAAGCATGAAATCCTATCTTTAAAATGGAGAGCTATATCCCAAAAAACTCTCAAGCAAACTCAGCAAGGACCAGGAAACCAGCTGAAGGTGCACTTCTGGTGCGCAGTTTTAGCCATCCTTGAAGTGATAAACAGGAGAATTATATACCAATACATAAATATTCTTAGAATGAATATGTAATTTATGCTTTTGTATTTGGTTTAATTAGGACAGTACATGATGTTAGTGAAGTCATTACTAGTATTCTGCATTTAGTCCTTGAATCAACACCTCAAAAAAATGTTTAAGACTAAAGAAAAGTTTCTATTTAGTCACAGTTGTCAAACTTCCCTCAGACAGGACCTGAAGAATTTTAACCTATCTGGTTAATCAAAAGAAAGCTAAGATGAAACTGTATACTCCGCAAATACCAGCAGACAATAACAGATTTCATACTATCCACAATGGGTTTTGGGTGGGATTCATACAGCCTATTATTCAAAAAGTCTGTAGTGTAAACATTAATCTGTGATCTCAAGTCCCTTTTTAGTGAATAAGCATTTTTAATAATGCAAGTATCAACAAATGGAGCATCTAACTGAGACATCTTTAAAAAAAACCCATGCATTTCAAATTAATGTCTGTATCAAGGAAAGGTTCTGTGGTCTGCAACTACCTAGTAATTGCTTTTGGGTCTTAAAATCTACAAGTAACAACTGCTTTGCATAATTATTGGAAGGTCCAGTAAGCACTATTTTGCAGAGTTAGTCTCTTTGTAATGAGAAATACACACTGTTCTTGATGCAGAGTGAAAAGTCACATGTCAAAGATGTCAGAGTCCTGCAAGGCCATTTGGCACACTCTATTTTCATCCATACGAACCACTTTTTATTTACTTGGGAAAAATGGCAACACATAAAAGTGCATTAATGTCTTGCCTTGATTCAAATAGATTTCACCACACCCGTGATCTAAGTGCTTGCCACAGACCCATCCCTCCTCAAGAAAAGGGGGTGGTGTTTGACCCCAGCATCAATACCAGCGGCTGGCTAAACAAATATCTGGATAATCTTCCTCCCACTGGCTCTGGCTAGGGAGTGCAGAGTGTTGACACATGAACAAGGAAAACATTCTGAGCACCTGCAAGTATTCTGCTCCTAATCTACAATAAATTATGCAGTTTACGCAAACAGTGCTTCTTCTGGGCAAAATACAGTTTAATTTTCTTTTGCAAATGAAGGGCTTCTGGATTATTTTAGGAACTTGTATACACCATCTCTGTTACTTCAGTTACTGTGTTTCCTCCAAGGCTACTGGCTTTTGTGACCTACTCTACCAAAGACTTCTCTGGACACCCCCAATTCAGAAATATCTATGTCTGATGGCCAGTATTTGCTGCTGGTTTGATAATGATTGTACTCACTGCATTGCAATAGCTACATATGTGCTTCAGTACTGCCCTACCAAAGTCAAAGGATTTTGTCACCAGTGGCAGTAGCACTTGGGAGGTTCCTGTCAGTAATACACCAGTCACATTTTAACCCCAAGCGGGTGCAAAAGTACTCAGGCATGTTAAGAAGCTGCAGCAGTAGCTACACTGAAGTACGCATGTAGCTGCAAACACAAATTTTAAAAAAATTAAATGTTGAAGGCACACAGTCCTACCTATTTCACAAGAAAAGTAGTTGAAGACAGAAATACAGTTGATTCAGGCAATCTTAGCTGGACATACTTCATCTTTTCGCAGTCCCTACTGTGTCAAACACCTGAGTAAATTATAACCCTAAACAGAATTTTCTCAACAGAAAAATGGCAAGATAAATTACCTAGCCTGTTGCAGTGTATCATTGTATCAATCAATAACTCCATTTCTGCAAATATAAAGCAGTTTTATAAGATACTACTGTGCACAGTGCTATTGAAAAAAAAAATCCTTTGGTGTGGATACAAAAATGCTGCTAGCAAGGATTTTCTTGCTATTTTCTAAGCCCATGAGAGACTTTTCTCTCTCACAGAAGAGGCAGCAGAGTTCGGTAAGCAATGAAACCCGTGCAGCCTTGAACAGTCTTGTTTATAGTATAGTACAAAAATATTTTGACAATGGATGTTTTAGGATTTTAGCCAATAACCCCCAAGGGGTGGATGATCCTTGTACAATTAGACTATGAAGAAAAAGTCTATAAAAGAGTTTGTAAAATAATTAAATAAATCAATCTTGCTGCACAATTCCTGCCTGCTGGATCTTCTCTCCTCCTCCCTAAGGGGGCGGGACATGGTGATATCCCCTAGGGCATTTTTTAATACTTTGGTTTTTCTTTAAACACAAAAATCTCAAAAGCGCAATTAACTGCACTGTTGGGAAAACTGGTGCATATCCAAAACAGCTCACAGGTGAAGATCTTTCATCAAGAGCAAAATGCTGTAATTTAAATTTCTGCCAGTCTGCTCCACAAGAGGAGCAGACCACTCCACCCATACAAGGATAAGAATGTGGAGCAGCAGGAACTGAAGCAGTTGCGAAATTCATCTCTCTTGAGAGGAGTAAGATATGACTGCACTCTGTACTGGCTGGCACAAACTCTTGAACAACAATCTACTATGCGGAAAACAGATTGGCCTTTATACTTTGCTTAGCTCTTTACCAAGAGCATCTTAAAATACTTCAGTAATTTGAAAATGCCTCCAGTATAAAAGGCAGATGCATAGTTATAGAAATTAATGTATAATAAGCAGAATCTATCCTATGAAGGCCTTTCCAGGGAAATGATTATTGGAACTGACTGTGGTCATTTGAAAATATCCAAAAGGAATTCTGCAAGATTGTTGGCAAGTATTTAGTTGGAAGTAACAGTTATATCCAGACAGAGCTAATCTTTCATTCTTAGAGGCATTGCAATGAGGAAGACTGCACTGCTTCACAGAAATATATGAATTATATATGAAACTATATATGAAACGCACTATTTTTGAATATCTGGATATTTAATTAGCTCATAGCATACCTCAAAGAGCTTTCTAGATGAGATGCTACAGTTTATGCAATAATTAACGCACCTC
>NW_008237919.1:4488650-4518797 GCF_000691975.1 Corvus brachyrhynchos | reverse complement strand
CCTGCTGAATACTTGAAAAATTACATACTTGCATCTCAATCTTCTCTTCAAATACATGAGAGTCATCGTGCTCGGTCTTATCACAGAACCATGTCTATGAGTCAGACAGTGAGAGAGGCACACAACAGGCACCTTGTGCCACTTTCCTGCAGCCTTGGCCTCAGTGCTGAGTTCTAGCAGAGAGTGCTCCTCTGTGGCAGCTCACCATGGCTCAGCATCTCTCTCAGACCTGAAGAAAACACAAATGACTGGCAGATCCTACAAACGCTGGCTAATCCCATAAGGTCACCCCAGGACAAGGTCAGAGAGTAACAGGGAGGCTGCAGTGTTGGGTTCCAGCTGTGCCACCCTACCCCCAGCCTCTCTGTCATTTTACATGACAGGCACTGTCTAAAGATGGTGATCAGAGCTATATGCTTAGCATGTGACCTGCTCCCTCTCTGCATCCCAGGAACTCAGGAGAGAGCTGTGCAGGAGACTGGTGGCTTACTCCCAGCTGCCTCCTTCCCTGGGGAAAAGTACTGAATTACATTACTCCTGACCTGCAGCTCAGCACAGCTGCACAGACCCACAGCACTACCTGATGAGCTTGCAGGCAGGTGCCCTCTGCCAGCAGGAGATTAAGCAATACTATCTGCCACTGCAGGGAAGTGCTCACTCCTGCACTTACACCTCCCACACCTCTGTAAGGACCTTTGTCCTTTATTTTGCTTTTTTTGTTCCCAGCCAAAGAATAAAAGTAATATTCATCTTTACTGATGACAGAAATAAATTAGAAACAGCAGGAGATTGTGGCCATTTTGAATGAAGACAAAAAGCATCAGGTATATCCAGCTGCTCCTGGGATCACGAGTTCATTCATACAGAACAGTAAGCAGTTCTTTAATAAGAGAGCAACAGTATGTACCATGCCAGTTATGGGTTTATTGGTAAGGAAAGTATAACATGTACTTGGAAAACTGAGTGTGAAGAACAATGCAACAAAGGTGGATAAACTCTTTCTCAAACAGAAAAGGAGTGTGAACAATTTCATGGATCTCTTCTCAGGTATGGCACAGGTTTCAGGAATGAAAGATCTGTCTCATAAATATTTGTCCCACAGAAAAAAGATGTCCTTGTAAGCACAGAGGGCAGAACCCCTATGAACATCTACTTGCAGCAGTGTGCATTGCTGCAAGTTTGAGAAACACACCACAAGGCCAACTATTGGCTCCCACAGATCTGGCTGGTAAGAAGCTTCACTTGTATGTAAATCATACTAAGAGCCTAAGCACAACTGTGTAAGGACTGGAACTAATACAGTGCAGTATGATGCCATACTCATAATCCAAATGTAAAGGCATAGCCAAACTTCCAGAACTCTGAGCAGACAACCAGAATCACAAATAACTATTAATAAGCTGCACTTACATCTTTGTTAATGTAGAAACCAGTTTTATAGAATGTAAATAAAAACAGCTTAATGGAAGAATTAGGTCTCTCCAGAAATTATGTGATAAATCAAGGTCCAAAGACTGAAATCATGCCACAAATGTATGCCATTTCAGTAGCATTGAACAGTCATGTCATACTATATGTTTATATTAATGACACAGTATATAATCTATATACTGTCATATAGACAAAAACTCACGTCATTGTAATTTAGAAATGGAAAAAAGATCCAGATAAATATTTGACTCTGTAAGAACAAATTAAACAGTAAAACTGGAGATTTTTGTGCTATTTGTCAGAGAATTTAGCTGAGGATGACTAAAAACTTTAATCTCATCCACATTAATTTGTTTGTTAAATTACAATTAACTGAAGCAGTATGTGAAACAGAAATTCAAGGAGATATTTCACAAAAAACCCCAAACTGCAATGAATATGAAGAATTACTGTCATTTGCTTATATTATACAGATCCCTTGGATCCAGTCCTACAGAAACATTCAACAAAACAGCTTGTCAATATGTCAAAGACACCAAGGTTCAGTCTCTCAGAAAGATTACTTTAAAATTGTATGTAAAAGCTGAAAAAATAAAAGTTACCGACCTCTAATAAGGTAGACTCTGTTTCACTGCAGATCCAGAGGCAATTATCTAGAATTGAATAAAAACAGGGTTCAGTTGTTTGCTCAATCCTCAGTTTTTCCGTTACCAATTGTTAGAATTTGTTATGAATATTTTCCTAATGTTCTCATACAATCAGATGTTTCCCAGATGTTTCCAGCATTCATAGATATGTGGGTTTCCAGTTAGCCACTTTTTTGTATAAAGATAGGACATAGCCATAAAATTCTACTAAAATTAAACCTTAAAAACGGAGTAAATTTGTATGGTTTTATTTTTCCTGATTACACAAGAAGCTATTATAGACTGCCTTTACAAATTGGCTTGGGTGCAGATTTAGGTACTTTTCCAAGTTATTAGTACCTTATCAGAAAAACTTGATCCTAGAGCTCTCTCCTGCAGTAAATTACACTGAGATGCCTGCTCCAACACAGGCTGGTATACAATCACCAAACTCCTTATTTCTGTAACACATAATTCCTCCCTCTGTGGTATCTCTTCTGACCCCTCCTTACCTTTGTTTCCATCCATCAAATTTTGGCAAGCCCTTCCAGAAAAAAACCCACAAACAGTACACAACTTTGGGCATAACTTCTTTGTCCCAACTCTTTTCTGATTCATAGCTGTAGATGCTGTCAAACTACCTCCAAATCTCAACTGCTTCTCTTAGCAGTTTGGGAGTGACAGCCACTATACATCTTGATCAGTGGATCAAAGGTAGGAACTACACTACAGTGGTACTACTTGCAATTTTTAAATGCTTACGAGATCTACAGCAACCCCAACCATCATATAATACAGAGTACTCACTTCAGAAATTGGCTACATAAAATGAACAGAAATTAACAGATTTCCAGCTCACTCCTACCTCTGTTGTATTTCCTTTCGGAACTGTAGTTCACCCATATTATAAATAGGATTTTTTATTTGTGCTAATAGCCAAAAGGTTAATGATTTAAGTATGTGAGATATGGAATTTTTCTAGACATATAAAGTCCAGTTGCTAATTCTATGGGTGACATAAAAAATCCAAGCAGTCACGCTCCAAAGCTCTATCACTCCGTAGGTAGCTTAGTCAAGGTGTGCTTGTTACTCTGTTTCTCTTGTACTCTGACTTACTGTACTACTTTTCACTGTGCTGAGAGAAGAAGATGATGACTGTACTTTCAGGCTCATCCCTTCTCCCTATTTATAAGTTAGTGTACGTGTTAAGACACCCGGGCTTAATCCTTCTGCTGCTGCTGACATGGGCAGAATATCAGAGTATTTCCCATCTATAAAATTTCTATTATTTCTACCTTATTGTAAACTACAGCTGAGATTATGTGGACAAAAATAATTTTAATAATTTTAACTACTCTTACAGAGCCACAGACACAAAAAGACTCATTTTGCCATGCCTAAGGTTTATTCTCCATTCACTACCTTGCTGAGTACATATTTGCATGGTCAGAAGTCTTAGTAACTCTGAAAACTGGTTTTCAAGAAAGACATTTATCTCAAGTAGGAAGTTCTTGGAGGAACAAGTTACTTAGTGCACCTTCAGAATAATGCAATATATTCTGTCATTCCTTCATCTCTAAATAAAAGGTTTATATGATTGCTTCATACTTGATTAGTTGGGTTGGAAAATAAATTAAAACAGAAAAAACCCAACATCAAAGTTTGAATGGTTTTCTGAAATGGCAAGCATTTGAAGAATGTCAATTTCTTATTAGAGCTCTCTAGGCTAACTATGTATTTTTCTGAAGCAAAGGCTTGAGAACTATTTACTACCATATTCAGTGAAACTTCCTAACACTACTAAGCAATAGTCTTTCTATAATTTTCTATATATTATATTCTATCATCCTTTTATTTTACACCAAACTCTGCACTTGTTGTTAAAAGATTTACATTCATTTATTTCAACTGAGGCTTATGACTGCTGTGCAATGTAAGAAGAAAAAAAAGGTTACAGAAATCACCAGCAAATTTAGTCCTCACGGCTCAGCAGCTCCCCAATTGCCAGGGCACAGCAGAGGGAAGGAGATGCTCCAGCAAGATTCACTCCTCATGACTAAATAAGCCATCTTCCACAGAAAACTCTGGGAACCATCAAGCCCTACTCTTCTTTCATATTTATGCAACAGCACAGGAAGTCTCACTATTTCTATCTATTGGTACCCGAATTGAGCCACTGAGCAAGCTGGGAAAGTGATGGTATTCATTTTACAAGGACTCACAATATTGCATCAGGTGTCATGAAAATATGATTTGATAATTTTAGCTCATAACATAATGAAGACAGGCAGATTTTTTTTCTTTTCAGTTTTACCCCCTTTTACCATTCATAGTAGATTGTAGTGATTTGCACAAATCTCTGTACATGAAAATTTCTAGAAAAATACACAGAATTTTAGAACATCTTCACTTCTTCAGCCGCAATCACACTGTGAAGCGAGAGAGTGGTGATAGATAAAGATTACTGCTGAACTCAATAATGCCTAAGCAATCATAAGGAGACCTTGAAAACACCACTTTCAGACTTTGCTAATCAGAAGAACCCATCAGTTCAGCACCAGGCACTGGCTGTGCACAGCAATGGTAAAAAAAGCCATTATAATTAACCTCCACTCAGAGAAAAGCCCTTTTGTAGTATTTTTCATATATATGAATCCATTGTGGAGGACACTATAGGAGGAGTATGTCATGCAAAACATCATCCATGGACAAGAAACACAGGGAAAATAAGAACTTTACCAAGCTGAAAGATGATTACTTTGTTTGTATCAGAAAGATACTTGTATCTCTATGATCTACTAAGGAATGACTTCTGGCTGGGAATACAGTACACAGAATCCTTCATAAATAAAAAACATGCATTGTTTTTGTGCATGTCAAGGAGCTTAGATATTCCAAGTTTCAAAGATACACAAAGCTGTTGCCTATCTAGAGACATTAAGGTTCAATTGAAAAATCAGTATGCTAGTTTGTCACACTAAAAAAATGATCTTGGTACCAATCATTAGACAAAGCATTTCTAAAGGTATAAATTGCATTAAAATTTCAGTTCTGACTCGGAACAGTAAGGACTTCTGATATTTTTCTAGTATCTTAGTCAAACTGTAAGTGATAATTTGCTACCCTTCCATAAAGTCTTCCTCTGCAATTTCACCTAATCCTTTTAAGTACCTCTTTTCTTCTTCCCACACATACGGCCTTTCCTACATGTCCTTCACGTACCAAATTAAAAAAAAAAAAAAAAAAAAGCTTGAAAACTGGACAAAGATTATGTAGCTTAGCTCTTTCTTAGCTCTTTCTGGGACTATTGTAGAAGTCACACCAGTCTTCCTTAAACTCAGATATTAACCTAACTCACCTCAAATGCTGAAAGCCAGGCTTAGATTCACCTGAAAAACAGGTGCATTCACAGGAAGGTATGCAATTTTTACTAGTGTAAAAAATTTCCAATCACAGAATTATCTACAACCCTAGAAAAACCCCCAAAGCGTAGCGCAACGCTGACACAGGAAAATATCAAAGGCATGAGCCAGAAAATATAAGTCACAGTGTAAAGGAGTGAGTCAGGTAAAATCATTTTTAGCAGCAGTAAACAGAAGAAAAAGTAAGATGTGGAACTAGGAATCAATTAAGAAAGTGCAAGTAAGCCAGCTGTGCTAGAAAACCTGTAAAAATGTCTCTAAGTGGATTTATGAGAAAGCAGTAGGGGACCCCCCCCCCCATTAACATGCCACTCATCCTTGCACCAGTGTGCAATTGACTCATCATAACCTCACTCATCTGCCCCTCCAGTTGTCCTTGAGAAGTATTGACACCACCAGGCTGCAGACTCAAAGGATGCTGAAAGGGTGAGCGTACACCAGGGCACAGAACACATACTAGAAAGTCTGTGTAATAACTGTATCAGTAACTGTAGCGAGTTGGACTGACATAACAGCTGTATTTTGATTAGAAAGTTAAGACTATAGCTAAAGATAAACCCTTAGCTCCTCACATCACTCACCACTCCCTCTGTCCCTGTAACACAGGCACAGCCCCTGCAGTCCCAGGCTGTGCACCAGAGCCCTGCTTGCCTTCAGCAGAGCTGCTGCAAAAGGTATCAAAAAACACAAGTCCAGCTGCCACCATCAAGTTACAGTGAGGTTAAGCAATTTTTAAAATTGCTTTAAATTTTAAAATTGCTTTGGTTAATCACAGCAAGATCTCATCATGGCTGGCTGCAGGCTGTTCCATTCAATATTGAGGTCTGCAAACATGGGCAACTAGATCTGTGAGCAGTAGAGATCCAAGGTCTCACCCTTCTACAGACAAGCCCATTGCAAACCCAGGCTGTAAACAAGTCAACAGTGCGAAAGAGAACACTGTCAGTGTGCTAAGGGCCTCTGCAGTGCTTGCTCCCTGTTTATTCTGATTTTAAGCCGACTTAAGCTGAAGCTTAAGTCACTGCTTTCGCAAGGAATTAAAATTGAGTATTATAAGTTATGCATTCATACTGGAGATGTATCACAAAGCATGGAGACAGATATGGCTCCTGCCTGGGAAATTACAAAAGCTCTTGTCCTGAAAAAATTTACATATCAGGAACTTTAT
Organism: Corvus brachyrhynchos; assembly: GCF_000691975.1. Taxonomy (NCBI): domain Eukaryota; kingdom Metazoa; phylum Chordata; class Aves; order Passeriformes; family Corvidae; genus Corvus; species Corvus brachyrhynchos. The sequence goes on along the minus strand of NW_008237919.1, from coordinate 4,512,150 downwards.
TCACATAAGTAATCATGCAGGACCAAGACCTTATTTAATCTTTTTCAGAAACTGAGCCTATACAAACAGCACACAGATGCTGCCTCCACTTTCAATAGCAAGTCATTCATTTTATATCATCATTCTACCACTAATTTAGCTGTAGTGTTGCTAAGAGGATTTCCAACATATTAAAGTATTATTGAAATAATATAAACTATTTGCATTTGAAAAGTATATTGTCTATTCCAAACAACACAGCAGGAGATCGCCTCCATGTATTAAGAAATCTCTAAACTAATCACTTTAAGGCAATGATATTACCTATTGGAGAATATGAATTTCTGTTCAAAACCTTCTTCATGCAAGACAGAAATGGATTTTGGCAAGGTCAAAAATATCTGTCTGTGGCAAGCTAAGTGTAAGTATGAATTTCTGTTGCTATAAATAGAAAAAGAGGTTAAAAAAAAAGAAAAACAAAGATGCTTGCTTTTTTACAAAGACACAAAGTTTCTTTTTTTTGATTAAACCACCCTTTGTTCTAGAGAATCTTCAAGCTGGTAATACTTTGTTAGTATTACTCCAGAAAACATGTGATAACATAAAGTTCAGTTACGTAAGTTACCATCTTACCACATACTACAGCACTAGAAAACACTAAAAGTCTTTTTGCAACGTCCTCTGGGTGTGAGATGTCGTATTCCAAATGTCTTAGCAGAGAACAAGTTAGAACCACTCTAAACTGCAAGCCCCCTCATTTCTATACTATTTTAATGCTGAAGAAACATCAGAAAACAACAAAAATCATCTATTTCATAGCTACCCTCACCACTTACATACCATTTATTGACATTTGGGCAATTAAATTATTTTCTCTAAAAATATGGGAATATTTAAATGGTAACCAATATGGAATAAGTAGATTTTATTCTAGAGTCAACATCAAGAAATTCCCTTTGTGCTATTTATTGTTAAGTGGTATTTTCAAGCTCTGACTTTGCTGACATTCCTGTACCTTTAAATTGCCAGTTCATTGAAGGACAAAATTAGATTATTAGTTATTGGATTTCAGTGATCTAATGAGCATGTTTGGACACCCATAGATTTTGCTTATACATTATATTTTGACCATTAGATGCGCAAGATTTTGTGAGGTGTTCCTGTTCTAGCATGTGCTGATTATGGCTGGGATAGTTAATTTTCTGCACAGTAGCTGGTGTGGAGCTGTGTTTTGGAATTGTGCTGGAAACAGTTCTGATAACACAGGGATATTTCAGCTGTTGCCAAACAGAGTTTACACAGAGTCAAGGCCTTTTCTGCTTCTCACCTACCCCCACCATTGACGACGCTGGGGGTGCACATGGAGGGGACACAGCCAGGACATCTGACCCCAACTGACCACAGGAATATCCCATTCCATATGGTGTTGTGCTCAGCATATAAAAAGCTGGGGAAAAAAGAACGAAGAGGAGGATGCTTGGAGTGATGGTGTTTATCTGCCCAAGTCACCGCTACCTGTGATGGAGCTCTGCTTTCCTGGGGATGGCTGAACACCTGCCTGCCCAGGGGAAGTGGTGAATGAATCCCTTGTTTCGCCTTGCTTGCATGCACAGCTTCTGCTTTACCCATTAACTGCCCTGACCTCAGCCCACAAGTTTTCTTACTTATACTCTTCTGATTCTATGCCCCTCATCCTACCAGGCTGCCGGTGCTTGGTGGCCTGCAGGGGTTAAACCATGACATAGCTCTTACCTGGGTTGGGTCCCAACCACAGATGACTCAGACTCCTGCGAACAAGTTTCATTCACACAGAAGCAGTAACAGCCAGACAAGTGAGATCTCTCTGTGCACTAGGTCATCATAAGGGTACATTTATAAAGAATTAGGTGGTATTTCAGTGAGGCACCAGTATTTCAGCTTAGGGAGGTATCTCCAGTATTTAATACCAAGGATGTTCTTCACCATTGACCAGAGCAACTACCAGCCCAGTTAAGGCTAGATACGAAAAGTGTTTTCCTATTTCACACAAAGCATAACAGGAAGTAGAAAAAATCACCTTTACTGACTCCCTCATTTTCATGTATTGTATTGATGCCATGATGACTTTTTGCCTTTTCTTTTTTACCTCTTTTATATACCTTTTTATAGTTTTTGTATTCTTCATGTTTTTTAGCCTGCAGTCTTAGACTTATTTGTTAAGCTAAGAGACTAAACATCTTAGAAGCCTCATAGTTAGGGATCAGAAAGCCCCAGACCCCAAGGTCCTCTCCAGAACACAATTTGTAAACTAAGATAGAACCATCCAGGGGGAGGTTCCTTGGGGAGGGGGGCTCACTCGAGCCTCTCACTGGGGAATCTTTGACAGATGTGTTAATTAGTAAGACCTATAATGTTATACCCAATCTATCGTGTGTGTGCATTGCAGGGTCCATTTCAGTGCACTTGACCTGGATGTGTGCACCTAAGGATCCTTAAAATAAATACCGAGGCAAAACCCCTTTTTCCATTCTAACCATGTTTGATTCTTGATTTTAAGACCAGGAAAAGGCATCAGTATCACTACTGTATTTGCTCTGCAAGATAATGGGAGAGTTTGAAAAAATAGCTGCAACAGAAGCATTTACTGAAACCAAAAGCATCAAATCAAAAAGGTTTGCCAGAGTGAACCAAGCTCAAATAATTCATCAAGGCCCTCCAAATTTAGGGTTGTCAAAGATCTGTAATGTATTTCTCCTAGTACATGAAAGGAAAATCATCTTTTACCCTCGAGAATAATGTTAGCAAAGTGCATTCAACCAGCTCAGGCTGAGTTATGCTAACAACCCTGTTCACCTCTGGACATGGAGACCTTCAATCCATCACTGTAGAATTTGATAAAAATGTTCCGAGAACTGCCAAAAGGTTCATATTTAATTATCACTGGAATCAATAGAAAGAAATATTGCAGAAAATTACATGTTCTACATCATTTAAGTTTCCTGATTCCTGACTTCTGGGCTTCAGAGGCAGCCTGCATTACCTTCCAAACCCTAATTCATCTGGTTTAGAAAGAGTAATTAATTTTTACTCCACAGAACATAAAACTGTCACTACTTCGAAGTATGTTCCACAGGCCTGGATTTACTGGGAAGAGCAAGGAGTTGCATCTGCCCTTGTTTCTATCATGCAGAACACCAATTAAACAAATGATCCAATTCTTCATTACAGGCTTTTCAGCTGGTTAGTGCATGCTTAAGAACTAAAAAGAGATCTGAATCTAGCTCTGCTTATGAAACGAGAAAGGACATTGTATCAGCTCCTTGGAACAACCAAACAATTTTTAGTAGGAGTTGGAGAAGCATTGCCTTAAACTTTCTGTCAGGTAGCAGGATCCTAAATAACTTACTGAGTCAAAGAACTCAAATTGGAAAACAAAAGCACTAATAATTCTGCAATATCCTTAAGGTACTAATTTGTTTGCCTGACAAAATCAGATATGATATTCCAAATACTACTACCACAAGTATCTAGCCTCAGGAATAAACATACTAGTGCTTAAATTGTATGCAATAAAATAACCTAAAAAAAAGTAAATTAAGTATTTGAGTATTAGTTTTTATTTATTGTGCATGGCACTGAACAGAGCTGCTAAAAGCATAATAAATTAAAAGCACTTCATTTTTATTTGTGAAATACTGTTAAGATATTTTTATTAAGAAAAGGTACCTGTGTACAAGACACAATAAAGTATACTTCTAACTGTACTAGCAAGAAAATATCCTCTTTTATATCTGACTTGTGTTTCCATCTTGCTTAACAATTCACCTATGCGTACTAAACCAGAAAATACTCAGCAAATTTTCTTTGCACTTATTTAAATACTCATAGAGCAACATAAGTTGCTGCATGAGCAGATGACTGAAGAAGCCTTAGATACATGAATCCTGCAGCTTCTCTTGCCTCAGTAAGAATTCCAGCTCCTCTTGCCCTGCAGAATGATACACTATCCCTACAACTGATCTCCACACTCTGTAAATTTCCCTCCAAGTGTCCCCACAACCTGCTATATATCTTGCTTAAGAAGAAGGTGTAGCAGGTGTGTGTGCTTCCAGCACAACAGGTAACCACGAGATAACACTCGTCCTTACTGAGGTCAGTTGCCATTATTTAGGGAAATTGCATCCTTCCTCAAGCTTGAATTAGAAATCACACAGGTACAAAAGTTACCAGAGAAACACCAGTGAGTGCACAGTACAATCATCTATGTCTCATTTCCTTAAAAACAGGCTAAACAATATGCAGGCCCTCATTTTTTCATTAAATGTTTCTCTGGAAAACTAGATATTGATGAAAGCCATAGCATGTCATGGGCTTTTCTGCCATTCTACTAATGTAAATCTCACGTTTATATATAGCCAGGGTAAATCAGCTTCTCTTGTGTTAAAACTTTTTCCCTTTTTTTAACTTCTCTGAAATTATTAAATTAATGAAAGTATTACTTTATGTAAAATTACTTCATTGAGAAATGAACTATATCATCAAGTCCTGTCAAATGGACTACCATATCTAAATTTCAGATATTAACTCTAGTCAGATACTGATCATTTGGATCGTTTTCTATTTCTACAATTAATAAAAAACAGATTTCTCCACTAGCAAAAATAAATAAAGCACTGAATTTTAGGATTTTGGATGACATCACTGACAGGGAAGAAAACTAAGATAAGCTCTCAGGGATATAGATGGGCCCATGTAATGAAAAATTAGATTAGGATTGCTAGGAAAGCACTGTGAAAGCTTTCCTGATCATGTACATTATGTCAGATCACAGAGTCCAGATAGAGTGGGGCTCTGTTATCTGTAGCATGTCACACAGCACAACATGGCTCAGCCTGTGGGATGCTTTCACCTAGCCTGTGGGGTTTTTTTACCTGGTCCAGAAGATGCAAATCAGCCGTTTGAACAGTAAACACAGCTCCAACAGTCATGTTTCTCCTGTGCTTGCAAATGGGACCACACTGCATAGCTGCTGCATGCTCTGTCAGTGCATGAGGTGACAGGAGGTGAGGTGCTTCCTCCTATCCACAAACGGACTGCTAAAACTCCATTGCTGCAGCTGCCAGTGAGTTATGAAACTTGGATCCAGCACAGCCTGATCCATTTCAAAGTGCACGGCTCAGTCCCCCCAGATTTCACAGTCAGAGGAAACCAGGACAGGCAAATGACAGGTGGGAAGGAATGAAGACACAGAGTAGTGCAGTAACTTGCTTGTGTGCTTACACATAAAATGTCTACTATTCTGATAATAAGTGGGTATTTTCTAGCCCATGTATCATGAAACATTAAGAAAATTCTTACAAAGAATTACAATTAAAGAATATGTAGCTTCTAGTTTGCTCTCATACCTCACAAGGGAGATACTCTGTGACTGCTTTCAGAAACAAGCTAATGAATTATACCAATTAACCACAATTACTTACCAGTCTGGGTTTGTCCTCTGTTTCATCTGTTTGACTTTGCTGACAGCCATTAACAGCCATTACTTTGCTCACAGCATCATGACTGCCCACCTGAGATACAAAAGCCCCTTTGAACCCCAGAGAACTCCCTGATCATTATCAGGTTAAGAAAATAGTATTTACCCTTGCTTTGCTTTCCATCCCTTCGCCTCTTAGTAAGGATAAGGGAATAAAAAATACAAGGAACAAGCAGTAAATCACTATTGAATATTAATTTCTGATAAAAAAAGGCCCACATCCAAAAAAACTTTATGCTTATGTCAGAAGAACAGAGAGAAAACAAACAAGTCAACAGTGTGGCCCCCGTTTAAGAGAGGACACATTTGCAGCTCTGGCCCATCCTGAGAGTCATGATACTCACTACCACGATGGACTGAGTGACTCCTGCAGCATGGGCCAAGAAAGGAACTCTCCCAGACTGTTCTTCACCTCCACCTTAGGAGAACATCAGACCGAGTAAATGCATCTCCTCTTCTGCAGAAGAAATTATTAAGGCAGTTCCTTTTACTGCACCAATTCCCTCCTACCTCTGAGGTGATCAGATCTTACTGATTCTCCTTGACACACAGAAAACTAAATCCTTTGCCCCTATTTCAGTCTTTGCTACAGATATTCAAATGCTTTTCTATTGCTCTAACAAGTCTTGAAAAGTCTTCCAGTGCTTATATCTCATAAAGAGTAAGAATTAGGAAAAATAAATGTTGATTTCATTATGTGGTGCTATGTTTATGTTACAAGGTTCTCTCTTACTTTTGTAGTTATTTCTAGAAAGCCTGTGCCGATAGATAAATCACTTCTTCCAACTGGGCTCGGATAAGACTTTGTAAAATAATAGCCAAATTCTGCTCTGACTGAAATCACTGCTAAAACTTTCACTGATCAAACTGGATACAACACCCTATAATAACTGTACGATCTCAACAATATCGACACCGTCCTAGGTTTCCCTTTAAAATATGAACTTAGACAAGGTCATTCATGGTTGCATATTACAAAAGTACTTCAAGAACAGATGTGCACTGCTTAGGAAACTCTTGCTCTCTCACGCATGGTGCTTTGAACCTTGCCCTCCCCGACACAGTCCCTTGAAAGCAGGGAGCATATGTTTGTATAAACCAAAGATGATGAATTAGATGATGTGCAAAATCTAGATTTGATTTATTGTTTGCTTTTGTCCTCTCAGATGTATGTTTATATATCAAGGCTAAGCTTCAAAATCAAAGATTATGTAAGACAAAACAACTTTAAAGGAAGTTCTAATCTGCCTTTTAACACCACTAAAAGACAAACTTATCTCTGTTACACCCCTGTCAAACTTAAATTCTGTTTGTGTCAATGCTGAGTTGTGCCTCACAACTGGCTGAACCATACCTTGGTGAACCTTCATGCCTCCTGTAAGCTTTGGCCTGGTCTGACTGGATGGCTTGTGAAATCTGGCTACACTGTACAAGTTAGAATGCTAAAAGCCAAAAACAGCATTAGAAAAGAACATTATCAATGTTCCAGATATTAATGGACTTTGAAACATGTTTTTTTTTCCCAAAAACTAAGTGAATTTCTTCAATCTGTTATGAAACATTATTCACACTGGGACTGCTTTACACAACTGACTACTGAAGACTTCTCCACGTCCAGGTTACCATTTTTTATTGCAAGTGGGAACTGGCTCCTCCAATCTATTTCAGATCTCTCATTACTAGGTTAGAAATTAATTTCTCATGTTTTGTTTACATTGCAATTCTCAAAAATAACTCACATAATGGGAAATAAAAAGGCACAAATTTTGAAATGTTTTCCAATTGGAGAATGAGTTTTGGGACGTAACAACTTTTTGAGTCAGCAAATGAAAGCTTTTTGAAGGGGATTTATCCTGTATTTTACACATTCACTAGGAGGGAAGTGGAGGAGGGGTGAAGGAAGATAAACCACAAAAGAGGATGATGAGGACTTTATGTGGATGGGAATTTCTGAAGATCAAAATGGTTTACAAAATATTAAGGAAGTGCCTGCTACGGGAAAAACACGGCAAGATCTGCACAGATGGTTAACGTTTTTTTGCTTACTTGTTTTTAGGACCAGTCGTTTAAGAAATGCTTTTCAGTTTCTTTCCTGGTCTACTTCCCATAATTATATATTTTTGATTGAAAACTCCCAAAAAAAGCTTGTTTCCATTTGCCTGAGTGGTCCAATCTGCTTGTTCTTTTATTGTTTTTATTTTATTAAGGAAGTCTTAACAATCAAACTGAGCAGACCATGTTCTTCTCAAATTTAATTTCTGCTGTGCTTTTTCTTTTTCATAGCTTGGAGAATGAGGGAGGGAAATAACTGGCCAACTTCTGTGTCTATCCACTATGGTTTTTAGAGAACCCTGACCAGAAACTCATTTTGCTTGACCATGGTGTTCCCTAGCACTCAAACTACATTTCTGAAATTCACATAAATAACTGCCAAGAAAGCTACGTCTGGTAGAAAACAAATAGGAGAAAAACTTGCCACAATTCAGATGGACACGGTTTCATTGCTAAAAGTACAGCAAAATCAAACTACAAAGACTTTTATTAGACTTTTTTTTTTTTCACAGTTAAGTCTGTTCAAATAAATAAGGTTCTAGGACAGCTGAGAACCACCAAAAAATATGGCAAGGGACTAAAATGCTACATTCAGTTTAAGTGACATATTACAAAATTTGGAGCTCAGCTCTGTATATGCAATGTCATTCAAGAAAAATATCAACGTTTCATGAACTCTCATTCTCTTACAGTTAGAATCCTGTTGTCATTGGCCCTGCAACTTCAGCATCCTTAAATTTCATCTTTCAAAACCAAAGGTATTTCAAAATTATGGTTTTACTTTCAGATAAGGAAATCTGCTAAGTAGCCTGTTATCTGCGTAGGAAACTGGTACTCCAAACTTAGATATTTTAGCTTTGTTTTGATACTAGGTGAGCTCAAATAGCAGATGAGCTATTCCAGGCAGTCTACTGCCTAAAACTGTAAAAGAGCTGCTTTTGTATAGTTCTACTCAACTCTTGCCTAAAGCCATCACCTTTGGCTTCTTGACCCAAAACTCACTCTGCCCCAAATGAGAACTTCTTGTGTTTGAGTGATTTGGAATTGATAAAGGACAATATCTGAAATCAACTTCTAAAGTTACTCTACTCCCAAAAAATTATTTATTCCTTTATCTCACTGCTTATACCAAGGACTGTCTTGAAAATCTCCCGATTATAATGGTAGAAGGGAGTTGAACCATACTGCACTTTTGACAGATCCAACTAAATGTCTGAAAGCATCCATGAACACTGAGGAATAATATAAAGCTTTGTAGCAGTGTCTTTTTGGATGCTCTAAATACAGAGTGTTTAACTATGCAGAGTGTTTAACTAGCTTAGCTGCCAATCTGAACCTTCATAGAATTGTATATAAAGTGTCCTGTGTTTTATAGAAATTTATAAAAATTGCTCTTACGGACTTCCCCAATACATGCTAAATTATTTCTTTTAATTGCAATTTCTTGGCCATCCAAGAGATGCCTAACAGTCCGCATTTTAACTCCTCCCACAGTTTAAATACAGACAAGTAGAACTGTTTCTGCTCAAAGAATTTTAATTAGAATCCTCAGAATCTGAATTAAATAAAAACTAAAACCTACTTTTCCTCAGTGAAAAGAGAATCAGAAGGTAAGGCAGATAAGCCTTGGTTAGACATATTTCAGTATTTATTTCCATTTTTCAACCCAAAAACCTATTGGAAAAGCATCCATGTTTTTTTGTTTTGTTTTACTTCTGCTGCTATTTACTTTGCAAGAAAAATTTTCCACTATGGGCAACAAAAGCCTTTTACTGTATCTTCCAACTGAAGGACAGAAAACTATTGTATTTTTCTCAGTTACTAACCCTGAGCCTTTCCCTAAATATTTTCCAGAAATAATAAGGGAAGCTATTTCTTTTCTGAGTTAAAGTAGAAACAATGCCAATATAAAATCAGTAAAAATTGCCTGTAACTGTAACTTCTACCCTACAGCTCCTCACTTTCATATCAATTTGTGGTATGTTTGGCTGTATGTTTTGTTTGTGTTGTGCAGGCCTTTGAAATAAACTGGTTGGTGTAGCATCCCTGAATGCCAAGTGGAGAAAGCAGATCCTAGGAGGAAGCTCACCAGTACTTTTCAACAGCATTTTTATTAAAGGAGCAGTAATGTCTCCTATCACCTTGTAACGTCTTTTAATGCAAAGGAAAAAACAGATGCTTACTTGTCACTAGAGACTGAGAATGTAATTTTCCTTCAGTATTTTCTACAAAAATGATTGCTCTACATCTTCTTCGACTGCTTCATCAGTTTGCAGATTGCTGAAGGAAAGATTCCTATTTTAGGCCACACATTACATTGCAAAAAACCCCCATGAATGCAGGGAATAAATAGTAACAAGAATACAGTCAGCACAGAACAACATTAATTGTTAAAAGGAACAGTCAATGTTCTAAATTATAATGCACTATCCATCTCTGAATTTTGACAGACAAGAGTTGACAAATGCTGAAGTTTCATTTAGTTTTTTGTTCAACAGCTGCTTTTCCAGCACCATCCCCAGTTGAAGAACTTTATCACAAATCCCAGATTTCAGCAGATGTTGAGGGCACAGTATCTCCCCTCACACAGAGACTTTTATTCACACAGAAGCTCAATAATTCAATAAAAACTTGAGTGTGCAGTACATTAACTAATACGAATGAACTTAGGACATGGGAAGAACGGCTTATAAAGGCCCCGGGCAGTTACCACATTTCTAAATCCTTTCTAGCATGTGGAGAGGAAGAAGGACTAATGACACCAGGAGGTGCAGCTTTGCATGGAAGTGCAGCAGAAACTGTACACGACCCTGTGCCCCAGAGTGCAGGTGCCTCCCCAGAGGCAGGATAACATTGACTTTTGCTGACATTGGCAGCCAGCCAGTTCTCCAACAGAGGGAGACACACACATGGCGCCAAGTCCCAAAATATGCTCAACGTAGACACAGGGATGCTGAATCCCGCTTGAGGGATTAAAGTCCTTCTTTCTCCACTCCCTTTTCACATCAAAGTGGGGTCAAATTCTTTCGTTTCTGAACTATTTCTGATTGCTCTCTAGAGCAGCAAGTGCTACTCCAGGCCTCGTACTGTTATCCTGTGCTTCAGCTACCACGAGTTTTTTCATAGCAGGCTATTGACAACATTGCCCAAATTAGCCCTGACAAAATATACATTACACACACCAATAGGCTGAATTGCAGGGCTGGTTCTGGCAGCTGTATGACAGTTCTATTACAGCACAACTACACCCGAACTTATAGGAATGAAAATGTGAACAAGAAAGATGTATTCCTCCACTGATATAAAATACTTCGAAATTACATGATGAAAATAATGCTCAGCTCCTCGTTGTCACTGCAAATGAATGCATTCATAAAAATGAAATCCACTGGACCATGCTGTCATTTTTTTCAAAGCACAACAAGTTTGAGAGAGGCAAGAAAGATAGAAAGAATCATCAGCTTATTACACTTCAGACCATCAGTTTCTCACCTACAGTGAACAGTGCGACCTGGTGGAATTCACAGGCTGGTCATGGCTCCAGGATTAACCATCATATGCTGTTTAATAGCAAAAACAATGTAGGCAATTTGTTTGTGTACATATTTTCATTCTGAAAAGAAGAAGATTTATTTACACTATTTTTGGTTTTATTTTCCTTTCCCTAAGATAAAGGAAACCTACATAGCTTAAAAAAGCCAAGCTATGAGTTAACATCTGTCTTTTTTTTCCCCATATTTTCAATTAAATCTCCAATGTACAACTCATCTGAAGAAATTCCTTGTAATGAGATTATACATAATAAAAATGTGACAGTTATCAGACATTTCTGCTAAAAAAGACCCTAGTGAAGGGGGACAAGATAGAACACATCAGATCTGCATCACTTGTTATTTATTATTAAGTTTTTACTTCTCATTGTTCACTAAATTAAATATTATACTTTATATTCCAACAACATAATCTAAAAACAGTACCTTGACAGTCTGGTTATAAAAGGGGTAGTTTTTTTTTTTTAAAAAAAAGGACAGCGAATAGAATTTATGAGAAGACTAATGAAGAAATGCTTTCCAAGGAGCAACAACGTTTTGTTACGCTCCTTACAAAAGCATAATCTTTTTAAACTAACTTATTTTATTGTATCTGTTATAACATAAAGCTTTCTACAAGGCTCCAGTATCTTGTGTCACTGTGTCTAGAGAACAGCATCCTACTTGTAAGAGGTACATAGAGATCTCATGCAATGTAGTAGCTTCCACTGAAACCAAGATGCCTCCAAGAATGCACTGTTGCACACTACCTGCACTAGTTACATACAATTATACACCTGGGGTGGTCTGCTGAAGCCAGAACATTGAAAAGGGGCACAGGATGCACTTTGTACATTGTTAAGGTGCACAAGATACACTAAGCATCATAAATGCTGAAGAATGATTAGCCACTGTCAACTGAATTTGTGGATTCTGAAAAACCATGGGAAAATGTCTGGTTTGCCCAATTTAACAAAAAAATTTTGATTTTTTTTTCCCAGCCCTGTTCAGCATTAAAGTCCATCCGCCAGGACTGTGAGGATGGGATGGAAATCATAGCCAGTACTTTTTGTTTTCACCATGGCCAGAATAAGCTGTGGTGCAATCACAGGGTAAAATGGGTTACAAGATTTTGTTAGAAAAGGATTGCTGACAACCACTGCATATGGTAACAAACATTTGTTTACACAAGAATATATATATCTCTTTAATATATTATGCCTAATACACTCACACTCATCTTTAGGACACATACTGCTGACAGAGTTGTCAGAACAGTCACTCGTGGAAAATACTTGTATCTTATTGAACTTAGCAGTGCAAAAGTGGTCTTTTAAAAAGGACATTGCTGACCTATTTGATATTACAACAGGTATATAATGCAGTTGAAAATGCCTGTTTTATTTTACATCTTCAAGGCAGACTTCTGAAATGTATTTCTCTCCTGCCTGCTTACACACTCATTCTTGATATTTGTACTTATCTTCCATATTCCCAGCTGTATTTATTCAAATTGTATCTCTAGAAATGAGTAGTTCTGGTCTTTGTTGATGAAGTAATAATTGAACACTGGAATCAGTGCACTCTTTTAGAAATATGTGTCTTTCAATTCCGTGTGCAGAATGCACACTTTAAGGACAAGAAAAATGATCTGTATGTGATTAATTTTGTATTGTGTTGAACAATAATAAAGTAGCAGAAAAGAAAGGCAGCATAACTCAAGAGTGCTTTTACAACTATTTCTTCTGTGGTACAAGCACCATTTTATCTAGATTCCGTGGTCTTCCAGTGTCCAGTTTAATTCTTGTCCCCAAAATTTATTTTCTCTCCCTTTCTTTTTATACGTTCATGGTATATGTCATCTCCTTAGAATGCACAGTACTGTCTGTGGGAAGACTTGGCATCAAATTTGCCAACTCACGCCCTTCTTCCTCATCCCAGCCCCTTCAACCTCCGCTGCCACCATTCATGTACTGTAAGACCAGTAGGGCAGGGATCATTCTCACATCTCTTGCCATGGTGCCTACAGCAGTTACTACAGCATGTAGTTCAGATGGCTGATAAATCACTTAGCACAGTATCCAAGTTCCTGTATCACACTACAACAGAAAAGCACGGTCATGCCGCCCAGATTGGTATGTGCACTAAACAGACTGCCTAACACAGGCTGCCTAACTCAACTGCTCCTTCGTACATGAACCAGGACCCAGCAGTGTCTCAGGAGTAAATAAAAATGCTTCTCCACAGTTACCACAGATCTGTGAGTGTCTATCTCAGCACAGAGTATACAAACACAATAGCTCAAACCCACAGCACCCTGCCAAGCTAACCTAGGTACAGTTTCTCCTAGGGGTTGATCTTGATTTACCTGGACAGTGTAACTAGTATCTCATGGTGTCTGTCAGACAGATGACTGTCACAAGGTCATCTCTGAACAGTAGTTTACACCCTCATCCTGATGGGCATCTAGTCAGTATACACAGATTATAACCACACAATGTACTTTTAAATTTTAACTTGGTCTTCAAGTAAGGAATAATCAGCACATACCTTATTTGTCATAAATTATTATTTTTACTTACATACACAGGAAGTGATTTACCTAGAAAAGGAACTGAACTAAACTAACAGCCTGAAGTTACATACCAAGACAGCAGTGCAAGTGGCAACAGTACCATTTATGTATTCACAGCCTACTTTCCTCATCACCAGGTAACTCTTACAATGGCACTTATGTCCCACAGTGACTAGCAAAGCCCTGAGGTGAGCCAGATATATTACAAGAATTATATTAAAATATTCTTGATGTTGGTTTTATAAAAATAAAAATAATAAATTATGCCAAACCAAAAGTGAAGAATCTCTCTTAGTGAGAAAGGTTATTTTTATCAACTTAAGCGTCTCAGGATTGGGACCACTTCCATTTTTCTGCCTTCTCATATGACATCATGATGATGGTTTTATTATTTAGATCCATCATTTGTTTGTTTTCAGTGATTTCTATTGCATTTAAAAAAACCCCCAGCTCATTTAAATACCATATATGGCATTGTTTTCAGAATACCATTTACTACAGTTATGCCTTAAAATGGACAGTATTTCTCTCACTGTAAGACAAGCTACATTTTCCACATAGAAAGTTTGGCCTATATTTGGTGTTTCACTCTTCCTGAGTGCACTGGAGAATGGGTTGGAAGCATGAGAAACCAAAAAACCAGGGCTAACAAACATGTTGGTGTGTATTTCTTAAACTATCCTCTTCGTTTAAAAGTAAATAGATGTTAAGTCCTTGAACAAGGCTAACACACACACACAGAGAAAGATTCAAAATAGGCAAGAAAAAATTGGACTATGCAGACTGCAAATGTAAATGACACCATGCTATCTCACATGGCGTTAACATATGAAACAAAAATGAAAAGAGAAATATGGGAAGAAAAATAAGAAAAATGAGTCAAATTATACACAGCAGCCCAGACAGCTGTATGAATCTTGTAAATGTACTGCTGTAGTATTTGAATTGCATGCAGCATTCACATGATATTTCTATAGTCAACATACTGAAGACTATGTTTTCAAAAGGAAAAAACCCTATAGGCTGCATGATAATCAGGAATCACTAAACCTGAAATACTAAACCTCAGAATACATACACACACACACGCAATTGTATACCATCAAATTCATTTCCATTTTTGCAGTGTATATTTTCTTTCTATATGAGACTTTAAAAGTCGTATTTGGTTACTGGCTGCCAGAAGAAAAGCAAGTGAAGCATTCCTTAAGCTCTTTGGGAATTCATATCTCACACCTTTTTTTCAGTCCTGTTTCGATCTTCCCTATGTGGCTGGAGTATTTGATTGTTTACTGGTCTTGGCTGTCACAAATGCCAGGGTCTGGAACATGACTTGCAGCCAAACATACTCCTTGACAACACCTGTAAGCATAAAGCTCAATGATTTGTCTTGAAAAAAAACTGAGATCCTCTTCAATATTAATGTGGTGCTAAAGTTCTTTACAATAACCTCTTCATTGGAGACCTCAGGGAGGTCTAAGTAGTAATTTCTGATGAAAAGGTACCATGATCAGAAATTTTTCTTTATTTTTCCAGATACCAACAGCCTTTCATTCAGGAGGTTTTCCTTTGTAACTAATGGTGCAGTCATTTCTTTGGTGACAACTGAGTGGCACACAACCAACGCTGGAATTACCAGCTTTTACTTAACAGTGTCAAAAATGGCTGCTGACCAGCAGATTCTACGGCTCCCTGGGGCAGCTTTTTCTAAATAAAAGTGGACTATCTCTGTTCTACCTAAAAGTGGACTACCTCTGTTTCTCTTATGAATCAGGGAAGAAGGTAGGGTCTTGAAGTTTCCCCTGACATCTCTAGGCCCCCATTTCCAGCGCTGTGATCACAGCTGGGGCAGATCTAGCTGGCAGTGACGGCGCCAAGCATTTTGAAGCCAGGTGTTTTTCCAGTCTCAAACACTGACTCCTACACTTCTGGGGCATCTGTTCTGTTTTGATACCAACCCAAAATCTGTGGCTAAATAAAAGGCAAGAGTATTAAACCATGGAGCTGACTCCCAAGAAAGAAATAGTAAAGTAAAAGAACTTTTCTCTTTGGTCTTGAGAGACTGATAAAATCCCATCGTAAATCTGAAACAGAACCATATCTTTACTGTGCAAAAAGAATTGATCAGCAATATAAAAACAGGACAGCAAAACAATAATTTTTTCTCCATTATGGGAATTGTATAACCCAAAATAAACAGCTTCCTATCCACCAGCTAAATGTAAGAGTTATTTTCAAGGCTGACAACTTCCTGCTCTAGTTATGCAATTTAGAAGTCTGAAGTATTTATATTATTAAAATCCAGCACGTGGTAGAGATCTGGTTTTGTTTGAACAGGTCCAAGGCACAGACTATACCAAGATGATTTTTTTTTTCTGCCAAAAATGGAAAAATGTTACTTTACTGAATTTCTAGCTAGGAATTGTTTTATTTAAAATAACAACTCAGATAGTACTGTAAGGACCAGTTTTATAGTAAGACAAATTAAATTTAAGAGTTGTGAATTTAAAACCACTTATTTCTTATTTTATCTGATCTGCCTTGGTCATCTGTTATTCTTCTTATGTTTCTGTGTACTTTTTCCCTGCATGTACAGTATTTATTTTCAAACCAAAATACTCTTAACAAAATTAAGGAAACAGCATATTTTAACTGAACTATTTAAGTGTAGATTGGCTAGATAAGGATATAAGCAGAGTGACACATTTTTGCAACCTTCTCCATATTTTAGTGGGAGTTTTTTATTACAAAAAAATCCCACAGAATTGTAGCATTGCTGTTCTATAGAAAATGTAAGAGTGAAGTTAGTTTTTTGCAATGGAAGTTTAAACTACTGTTGTATCAGGAATCACTATAGCTTTATTATTTAGTTGTCTGCATGCTCCCATCAAATTTCTGTCAAACCTCCTTTTTTCCAAATTTGACTGTGTTAGTAGCAACTTTGGAGAGATGGAGAGAGTCAAGAGTGGTGGTAAATTTCTTCACTTCCTCATCTAGTCTGCTGCCCAATCTCACTGCATATAGAGAACTCATCCTTATTTTCTACAGTTCACAAAAAGAAGGAAAACTGTAACTCCAGCACAAAACATCTGTGTTTTGCTTTTTGTATGCTCGAGCAAGTTATTAAAACTTGTGTAAGATTAAATGTCAATGCTTTCATGGTTAATTGACATACATTATCTAATGTTTATTTCTGTAATTTCATTTTGCTGTATTCCCTTCTCATTTTGCATTCTGAAGGAGAGAAGGGCAGTTTTTCAGCTGACCTAATGAAAACACTGCCATGACAAATGAGAAATCAACCTGTGTGCAGTGGAGTCTGGCTGAAGAGAATGCTAATTTTCTGCCTCAATACTGCCTTCAAAGAGATTATTCAAGGCTCCCTCTGACATGGAACACAGTGACCAGCCAGCAAATGCTAGAGATGAAAATAACCTTTATCTGTTTTAACAAAAAGGTGAACTAAAAAACCAGTCAGTCTTACCCTCAATGTTTACTACTAGCCATGGACGAAGTGACTTTATTTAGTGCTTATTCAGTAACTTTCATTGATAGGGTTGTTACTCTAGATTTTTTCATTATTAAATCAGAATAATTTATCTACATAAGGCAAAAGATGCAAAAAATAAGCAATACAAACCTGATGTTTTTTTAAAAAATTATCTTTTACTGGCATCTAGAAAATGCCTAAGAAACCCAGAAAAGAGATTCAAGCCACAGTTTTGCATTCAAAAACTACATAGACTGAAGCTGTGAACTTACTGTCCTTGTCAACCGGGTGGAGTTATTGATAGAATTCAAGTATCAAACACTGAAAAGCATGAAGACAACTCAGATGAAAAACTGAGGCTCAGCCCCAATCTATCAAAGATGCATGAATGAACTAAAGTCAGCAAATTATTCAAAATACAAAGCATAATGAAAACCTTCTTAAAGTGACAGAATGTACCAGTGGAGAAATGACCTGAGATTACTAAACTTCGTAAGTAGTTTATACTACCAGGAATGCACCTAACTTTTTTTCCTAAGCAGTATTCTTAATGAATTTTAAACTTACAGTAATTAGTGACATAGGGAAGTCATTATATTTTGCCTTAGTCTAATTAAGTTTAAAAAATAATCTTACTGAAAGTACGCTGATACTATCTGCTGTAGAAGTATATATGAATAAAATCCTGACCACAGTGTTCTCGTGAGTGAAGCAAAATATCACCCAGTAATAATCAAAGCTGGCGGTGCCTTCCATACTTACGAGGACATAATGATACTAATATCAAGCTTTCATATAGTGCTTTCCATCAGCAGTATCAAAGCACTTTAGAGAGAAGAATCAGTATTTCCATTTTACATATGGGGAAGTCAGAAACAAAGATGATCTGAAACACGAATAAACACAAATGTCATCTCTGTGCACTGAAAATTTTCTGCAGTTATAGGCAATTGTTCATAAAATTTTATATGATTTTGATGTCTTGGTAGAAAATAAAAAGACAAAACTAGTTTAAAATACAGTATTTGAAGTATTTAACAGCATTGATAATCTAATAGAAAATTTAGACATGTACCAGCCTCTGAGAGAAGGAATTTTAAAAATTATACTTACATATTACTTATCTTCAGTTGGTCATGATAAATTAAAACACAAACACTGAAAATTATGAAAATTGTGCTATAAATAAACTGAAATCTCTTGTGGGGTCCTACTGCACAGAAATAAGAGATTCTACTGAGATTTTTTAATTTTATCTCTAGAAGTGCTGTTCTTTGGAGTAGTACAATTGTGATGCATTACTTTCGGCACAGTAATACAGACTGGTGAGCCATAGTGACACACATTCCCAATTTTGTCATGACATCAGACAGGACTGCTACTTACCATGCTGGAAAAGCTATTTAGTCTTTTGCATGGGATTCAGAACCCATTTAATTGTTTGGGGGTTTTTTCCCCATTTTATTTAAGCTTCTCTCATGCCTTCACTATTTTAGTTACAAAATAAAAACTAGCATGTCTTATGGAAATGGTAAGGGTATTAAAGGCTTTGTACAGAATCACATAGTGTGTTCAACAGAAACCATGTCCACGAAGGCTATACCTTCATAGTTCAAATCAGTGAGAGCAAGGAGTACCTGTTACTGTAACATAAAGGTCGATCTAAAAGGTTGCTGTCAGAAGATGCTATTGCTGCTGAACAGAGATCTTTAAGGCAAGACAGTGCTGCTTTGCCATATTGATATTCAAACCTAATGTACCCCAGAACTCCTGTACCTGAATATTAAAGTCAGTGTTTGGAATATCTGGACAATGATTAATAATATATCTGTGTGGTCAGTTGTATCCGTGGTGACTTACATACCACTGGCCATTCAAGTGGCATAACATCTTCAGTGCCAGTTGGCTGACACAGACCTTGAGTTCTCAAGCAGGAACCATTACCCATCACAAGGAGGCTCAGAGAACTTCCAGAGGGCTTCAACAGTCATTTCATAAATAATATTGTTGTAGCCAATGTTGGAGGAAACAGCAATACACATAATGATGCAACTAAAAAGTTAGGTCAACTCAAATCAAACTACTTCTTGGGGATATTACATTCTTTTTCAGTACCGTATGAAATATTTTATTTATACACATACATACACATGTATTTATTTCCTGATGGGTATACTGCAGTGTCACTAAGGAGAAAAAAAACCTGACAAAAGGTAAGGGAAGAAAGAAAACCAAATCAGGTTCACCTGATTTGTGTTTGTAAATTAAGAAAATCCAAACTTTTTCAAACTTTTTTATTAATAAGCTGTGAGTAAAATTTCATTTTGATTAATAGAAAAGATACCCACACACAGAGAATTCTAAAAAGACAATCTATTTATGTAAAGAAAAACCTAGAAATGGTGGAGTAGAATAGAAAACAACATGTCACCTTCCTTCAGTACTTGTACCCAAACCAGATGGACCTGGAAAGATCTCCTGAAGGTCATCATACTAACTGCTCATGAAAGTGGAGACTGCAGATTGTGTGCCACACATGGTGTCTCAATGTGCAGTTAATGCTGGAAGTTCCCCCACCCCCAAGTAGTTTTTTCTATTTAACCAGCTCACGTATTTTGGTCCGTTGCTCCTATTTCAGAAATTTCATGTGTAATTTCTAGTTTACTGTAATGAAGCCAGTACTTTTCTCTGTAGACTACAATGACCAGGTCTGCTATATCCTTCTCAACAAACAAACATTACAAATCTGTTCGTGGAGATGCAAATTCACACCAGTGCCTAGCCATCCTGAGGACTGAATCTTAAAACAGGATACTACTGTGACAATTCTATTAGAAAGCACGAGTTTTTAATGTGTAGAATTGCTGAAGTAATTTAAATATCTAACAGGAAAAAACCACAGGTTGCCAGCTTTGCACAAGACATATTTCAAGGGCAGAACTGAAAACAATATATATTGTGTAGATACAGCAGTTCCAAAAAAAAAATTAATGAAGTCTTACTACCTATAGCAAAGAACTTGGAAAAATTGTATAGTTCATATTTTTTTAAAATGTATTAAATAAAACCCCAGAAAATACAGTTCTTACAGTCTCAGAAATAAGGTGTACAAAACTGTTTAAGAGTTTGTCAGCCTCTCTAATAGCCAGGTACAGGCGGTGAACTCCATAGCTCAGCTGTACTTAGCATTCTTTCCTCAGCAGCACACAGCTCTTGGTGCTGCTATGGGTATTAGAAAAATATTGAAACGATTCATCCAGCAACTGCTGTCAACTGTCCTCCAAAATTCTCCTCTGACAGAGAGAGAAGACATAATGTTTCACCTGGGGTTTCCCAGGATAGGATAGATTCCCTGCCTTGAGGCATCCTGCCATGTCATATTGTACAGGTCTGCTCCTGTATGTTTCTAAATGATGCTTCTCCAAACCATTCCGATGCTCTGTCACTCTACAAATGACAGCCATATGTGAATGGATGGGGTCCAAGTTCACACTCCATATTACAATGACCAGTTGATAAAGCCTTTAAAACTCCTCAAGTGGACAAATGTTTACTGATTCCCAGGAACTACTTTCCAATCCAAGATTATTATTAGCTAACTGATGGCAGAGTTCTTCAACAAATCCATCCTCCATATCTTCAGCCTGATGATCGTAAATGTCAAGATAGCCTTACTAGTCATTATTTATCCCTCATTATTTTTTCCCTCAGTGGTATTCGTGTCAGTTGATTCCACCAGTTTACTGTGCATTAACTTCAAAGGTGGTAAATTTTGATCATCATGTTTAGTTGTATGATTTGTAGTTTCCTATTATGTTTTTTTCCATTACAGTTATAAGCAGGAAGAGGTAAAACACTACCCTTTTTACTGCCATTTGTTATCTTCATTACTTTACATCAGCATTATATTAGCTCTGTCTTGCCTAAATGGTCTGAAGAGGTATTGAAACAAGGGCTTTGATATGTACTAAATGTTCTTTTTACATTATTCATGGCCAATTGTCAAAGCATCAATAGAGAGTTAGTAAACCTCTCTGCACATGAAAAACAGAAAGCTACAAGACACACTGCACAATAGGTAGGTGAAAATTGTTTTCTAGGTAGAAGATGTGCATTTTGCATGCATCGAGATGGATGTGTAGCATGTTTCTAGGATGATGTGGAACACTGCCCCTGGAGCCCTGCCGGCTTTCTTCCCCCACCAGCATTTTTGGGGTTAGCCATGGAGAGACACTTGAACCATCCCATGACCTGCATGTGGCTGAAACTCTCTGGGTTGGCCAACTTTACAGTAACAGGAAGGGCAGATGCAGTGGACTGGAGAGGCCTATTTTCACCTAAAAGTAAAGTAGCACAAAGGCACCTTCAGGAAAACACCATTTGGCATTTTCATGTGATCAGAACTAGATTTCATCCCCTGAATAAGATCTTAAATTGTCATCCCAGTTCATTCACAAGACAGACTGGTCATGTAAACAATCCCTTTGCTTCCAGCCATCTACATGTTTCAGAAATTACTAACAAATGACATCAGTCTACAAAGACCCATCCCACCCTGTTGCCTCCTCATTTACTTTCTCATCTCTTTAAGACCAGAACTTGATAATTGCTTCCGTCTTAAGCGATGGTAAAATGGAGAGTAATCTTTCTTACTTCTTTTATACAAGGAAACACTACAGCAACACTGTCATGAGGAAGTCCCTTCCTCTCTGACATCTTCAGTGACTGGAAGACTCACCTGTTTCTCTTCTTATTCAAAACCACCTTGACTCAGCTGTGAAGTAGCACCTTCAAACAAGTAACAGGAGAGTACTGCTGTCCCTGTGCTCCTGAGAAAGTATTTTTTCTGCATGAGGCAGCAAAAAATATTTAGTATGGGGTACAGAAATAGACCAAAATGACTTGGACCTAGTTTTAAGAAGCAGAGGTAAGCAGAGGTGAGGCAAAAGCAATAGCTTTACTGTCTAATGGACATTTGGATAGCTCCACATGAGAGAATGGAAATTTGCTTATGCTGTCAAGTTGCAGCACTGCATATTCCCACACAAGAAATGCATACACTCATCATTTGAGAAGACGGAGCAGAACCTTACACATTCTTTTAAAAGGACTACTTTTGACACAGTAACATGTCTTCAAAACTGGGAGTCACCACACATGCACATTCCCAGAATTTAGCTTAGCATGTAAGGAACTCATCTGAGGCAGAAAAACCTCAACTGCATTAGGCTGAAAGTCAGGTCTTCCAGTTCTTGGTTAGTGCTCTACAGAAAAAGACAGATAACCCATCCTCTGACTGTAAAAGGTTGTTTCTTTCAAAAAAAACCCAACAGCTGAGACCATACTGCATTTTGCCATAGGTCTGCTCTGACATGAAAGCATGAGATGTTCATTCTTGGAACACACGCAGGAGACTAACCTCTTCAGAAGATTTAGGTAAAGCAATATTTAAACCAAGATTCATCCCATCTCATTACAGTACTTCATGGAGAAGTCCAAGTTACAAAACCCACCATGCTGTGTAGGCTCATTATGTAATGAGTGGAGAGAGACAGGCACCTTCAGGCTGCAATTCATATCTTAGCTATGTATTGGCTGCAAAGACTAAGAATGTTTGAAGATGAAACAAAATCAGGAACCTAGGGAATTATTAGTCAGAAAATGCTCACTGTACTAGAAACCTCCTATAAAAGTGGGCATTGGCATTGGGGCACCAAGCCCATTATTAGGCAGAGCTCTCATTTAGATCTGTTCTTTTGCCTATTTCTTAAAGCAAATTAAAAGAATAAAAAATAAAGTAACATTAGAATTAACCAGTTTATTATCTGGATTTACAGATAAAGATGCAGTAAGTACCCTGTGCTTGACTCAATTCAAAATGCTGTGCTAAGCCTTTAAAGTTCTGAGGGCAACTATAAACATTGAAACATCCTATTCTGCCTGATATATGTCATCTTTACTGCTAAATTAATATTTATTATTGCACAAAAATAGCTGCAAAATGCAACCACTCATTTAAATTGTCTTTAGGAGTTATGAATAATGACAGGTACAAAACGGACTAATAACTTATGGTCAAAAGCCATTAAGGTAAAATATCTGTATTTCAGAGTATAAATGCAAGAAACAGTAGAACTTTAACAACAAATCAGGTAGGAACTCAAATAATAAAAGAATTGTTTTCTGGCTACCTGCATCTTCCCTGAACTTGTTAAGTTTCTTTAGACAAGTTATTATGTATCAAATAAATCTGGACAAAATATGTTCTTATTCAACTATAAAATAATAACTTTCTCTACACTGGACAGTTTATGCAATGCTGACAAATGATGACTGGTACAAATATTCCAGAGCAGGAA
>NW_008237919.1:4454575-4488635 GCF_000691975.1 Corvus brachyrhynchos | reverse complement strand
ACCAATGTATGAATTATTAATAATATTAATAGCCAGTTCATAAATGACTCTGATTGTGTACTTGGGGACTGAAACAGCAGAATGCCTATTTCCTATTGCTAATTTTTTCTCAAAATACTATATGTAAGTATCTAGTAATGAAAGCTAGGTAGTCACTAATAAAATATTAATTTTAATTAGCTCAGTTAGTAGATGGTTCTATTCAGTGAAAGAAAATGGCACTGCTTTTACAAAACTGTATAAGAGAATGTTAGCTAAATAAGCAGAACTTCACTTCTAAACTGTTTCTTACTAATTGTTAACAAATTTCCTTTTTCTGTCACTTGCTGATCAGTTGAACAAGTTACAGATTTATAATGTCAAAATGAGAATTATTCAAGAAAGTAAAGTATTAAAACTATGCAAAGTTCAGGGCTGACTGTCTGAGACAAAGCAAGGCTCTCATCTATATGCTGCTGCCTAAAAAAGCCAGATGTCTGCAACATCATCCAAGTTAGTCATCTGCACTGTTGAACACCTGGAAGAAGGGCTCTCCTTTGGGGGAGCCTCCTTCTTTCTCACTTCTGACCACAGAGAAAGCACAGAACAGTAATTTAACTGGACACACACCTTCAGATGACTAAGATTTGCTTAAATGTCTAGATGAGTCACTGGCACCAGCACCACTGGCTTTTTCTAAACCATTTTTCTTTTTAACTGCAACAGTTCAATGATCCAGATCATTGTGAGGGCATCCAAATGCTAACACCAATATAAGCCAGAGGACAAGAAGATCCAGCTCAAACCAAGGAGGATGCCAGACTTTCTCTATTGATGGCACAGCAGATTTATAGAAGAATAAAGAAAATTGCTTCTCACAGTACAAAGAATGCCACTATTTTCTCAGTGGTTTTGGAGCAGAAATTCTTTTTGCCTGTGCAAGCAGAGAATTCATGGAGTAGTAGTTTCTACTTCGAAGTAGAAAATTCTGCTTCTTAGTGATTTCTAGTTATTAACTTTTCTGATGTTTATTTCAGCTAATCAGCTAATATTATGAAATAATATTTGATGCCAAAATTGTACTCAGCTAAATCCCATGATTTTACTTGATTTTGATAAGTGATCTATAAACATATATACTCTTTATCACTATTTCACAGATACAAGAAAATTATCTCCCCTTTACAGTTCTAGAAAACAGTTTTAAAAGCATCAATATCAGATATAGGAATCACCACTATCAGATATGGGAAGCTAGATCTTGAAGTCTTAAGCAGCTGAATGGACTAAAATGACACTGAAGAATGGAAAGGAGTTTGGGTCACTGAAGAAACTGTCCTAGTGAATATACAGCCTTATACAGTTACAGTCTATCAGCTACAACAGGTATAGCTAAATTCTGTGAGGTTGTCTCTCTAGTTTCCAAAATAAATGTATGATTTTAAATATTTAATTGTAAGCTAAGGAAATTACAAACTCTGAAATTCTTGTGAATAGCAACACTAGTTATAACTAGTGGTCCAAGCAACAACTGGCACAGGACTAAGAGTAGCCCAGTGGAGAGGAAAGGTGGCAACAGTAAGATTACTCACAATGCGTCGCTGAACAGGAACTGGCAACATCTCATGTATGTGTTAAACAGCTGGAAGCACAATCCCTGCTCCTGCTCTGAGACAGGGCATCTGCCAGCATCCCAAGTGTTGACGCCTCAGGGGTGGAGGAGAAAGGTGGCGGGGGACGCTGGCTACAGGTCAAGCAGTGCTATGAAGGAGCTGTATAACTGCAATGCCTTCAAGGCAGGAAAAGAACTAAACATTCTACAAACAACTTGGCATTATTATCCAAATGTACCACTTAAAGATAGACATTGTCAACCCAAACCACTGTTGCTTACATCTCTATACTTATTTTATGGGAGAAGTAGTTAGCCAGTTGAAAAAGCATAGTACTCAGGACACAAACTAGTAGGTGGTGCATGACCCAGAAAATAAAAACTGATCCAAACACAGAGGAGAAATGTAGCTCAGGTGTAGTCAGCTAGATGCCACAGAGCAGCTCTTCAGCTGGGGGACACAGAATTCAGCTATCAGCTTGTCCCAGATAAAGAAGTTTTTGTGACAAATCCTGGGAAAATTTCCAGCCAAAACCAAATAAACCTAGTCCCAGGAAGACAGAGGACAATACACAAAGCAAGGACCTTCTGACTGCACCTAGTAATGGCACAGCAGACCAGAGCACCAGCAGTGGAGCATGGCCATGGCACAACCCACAGGGGCCAGCAGGACCAGCTGGAAATACAGGCACAGGAAGGCACAGCTAGAACAAGAGTAATCTAAACTGCGCAAACAAGCTCATCTCCAGCAATGGCCATTGTCAAAATGAGATGCCAACTGTAGGTGGCAGACATAGTTGACTCTCCCTTCACTTCAGGCAGACTCCATTGTTAGTCTTTAAAACCTGGGAAACATAGGTCCCCCCGAAGTCCACACACTCCCAGGAGTAAAATGAGGGAACGGATGATGAATCTGCTGGATCTGCACAATAAACACTTTGAGAATTAGGAAAACAGAAAGAATTACAAAACCAGCAATGAAGTCAATATCCCAGAACAGCTGTCGAGGCAGCTTTGCAGATCTAGCTTCAGATGCTTAGCAAGTGCAATGGCATCAGTTACACCGAGTTCACATTTTAAAATACTGAGTGCCTACAGAACAAGTACCAGTGGGGGAATGGTATTCTATATAATTACTGAACAGCAAGATAATTTCTTCAAGGAATTGCTCCCTCTCCAAAGAAGATCCAAAAAAAGATACTCTAGCCTCAGTATCCTGACCCTTTAGCAAGCGACAGGAAGCAGTAAACACAGGGTAGTTTCCTCAGCCTGATGAGCATGAAATGAAACAAGCTCAATGAAACAAGCTTTTATGTTGCCACTGGCACAAACCTCCAGCTTCTCAGTTACTGTATGTAACGCTGTCTTTTTTATGTCAGTTTGATTCAAAAGCCTCCCAGGTGAGAAAACCAAAGAAAGCAACTTCCCCTCTTCCCCTGAGTGTAGCTTCCTCTCCACACTCAGTTCCATTCATACAGAAACACAACTAAGGACCTTATCTTCAGTGACCAAAAAAGTCATGTGTCAGCCCTGCCCCCATAAAACGCATGTTAGGGCCATGTTCCATTGTTAGGGCCTGCCTATTCAAATCCATAAAAGGATTTGTTAGCTTTCTGCATCAACAAATTAAAGACTATACTCACCCTACTCCAGAGTGCCAAGGGTAACCAAGAATGCCCAGGCAGCAGACTCATCACACCCACATCTCCTGTCTTAGCAAGCAAGCATATATGCAGGGTTGATCATCCCACAGAGAAGATGCTACCTTTTACTCCCACTAGTGAATTTCATTTTCTCAATTTCATTCTGAAGCTCCCCTTAATGGTTTCCTTAAATCCACAGACTATGCTATTTTTCATGCCACTATGCGAGTGCGCAAATGTGTAGTGAAGAATTTGGTTGCACATAATCTATTTGCTGGGGAGAAAAATCATTCTACCGATCCCTTGTAACACTAAAAAAACAGTAATTTGTTTGCTTCATTAATATTGAAAATTCATTCAATTGATCGTATATTAAAAAAATCGACTAATTTTCATAGCAATTGATTAATTGCAAGGATTTCTCAGTGTGATTGAGTACACAATCTCTGCAGCATCTGTCATACTTTAAAAATAGCAGTGGAATATGTTTCCCTAACCACCAGCTGGAAGTTTAATTAGGTAAATGATAAGTTTTAGCACTTACTTCCAGAAGAGATAAGATAAATACAAATTATTTTTTCCAGTAATGTGCATACTATGCATGCTACTCAAAAAGACAGCGAATGCAGTTTGGGAAAGTCTGCATCATATCCTTTACCAACTTTTCATATCCTTTACCAACCCCTGAGCCACATACCAAATATAATCAGGGTTTGCTTTTATTTTAAACCATTTATTTTTCAATTTATTATGACTTCATACTAAGTGATGCCATATTTTGAAATTATACTAGGCTGGTTTTAGACAGTAATTAGTTCTATATAAAACCCAACAGCCTTATTGATCATAAAGTAATGACATTATCACTTCAGAGCACAAACTTAATTGAAGCTACCTAATAATATCTTTGAGCAGAGACAACACATCTCAGACAGAACATTATTCTACCATTAATTTTTCTTATATGAGCAAAAGTATATCATAGCAGCTCATGAGCAAAAAGAGCAAAACCAGATGCTGCATTTATGTTAGCACAGTGTTTCAGCTTCTGTTAGCAAACAGAAATGCAAAGAGGTTTTTATGTGTTTATTATGTACATTTGTACATAATATTTAATTTGAGGTAACTGAAACATCTTGGTAAAATGGGAGCCCTTTGTTCATTCTACACAAGAAACTGCTGATGAGGACAAAAGTATTATTCTGTTATAGGCAACTTTTTACAGCATTGCACATTAATTTTTTTTTTTAAATTCCTACCCTTTAATAGTTTTAACAGATAGCACACAGTATTTACTTTCTTATCCAAATAAACCCTCAACCACTGCTATTTGACTTATTTTATTTCAGATTTCAAAAGGAAAATTCCAAAAAGTACAGTAAGGAAAATAAATAGAAATAAATAGAAATTTCACAAAAGTAACATTTTAACTTTATTCTTTTCATAGCAAAACACTACTCTGTATCAATCAAAATTCAACTGAAATCTCAAAGAACTGTAAATTCTATGAATTAACGGAGTTTATTTTATAAGTGGTTCCTCATTGTCCTGAAACTCTGGATCATCAGTGCTCTAAGACTAGAATTTACATGCTAATAAAATCACATTAAAAAACCCAGATAAAAAGCAGACTGCAAGAGCTCTGAAAAGACTCAAGTGTTTCATAGCTATTTCTTCTTAATTTTTCCTCTAAAATGCCAGTTAATTTACTGACAAAGTATTTCTAATAAAACTGTATTTTTATGCACACTGCATTTTTTGTAATATGTAAGTATGCTTATATACTTACATTACTGTGTTTTCAGTACAATTTCAAAGCACTCTACAAATAAATAGCTCAAAACTCTCACACAAATACTTTTGTGCTATGTGAAAAATTGCTAAAAGAATTTATCATGCAGGTGACCTCTGCTCACCTTATAGTTGAAATGAAAAAAAAAATACAGAGTACATCCAAAATGAGCACAAGTACAGCAGCCTTCTATACACACAGAAAAGCAGTAAGGAAAGTGTTTTACCAGGTCACACAGAAAGAAATCATCTTTCTTAGCTGAATCACATTTTAAACCTCAATAACCACACAATGTAAAAGAAAGCCAGCCAGCAAAGACTGGTAGAGCAGAAGTACCTCTTACTGCTAACACCACTAGTCATATGTCCTTTTGCATTAAGTGAAATTTTCAGTCAAAAAAACAGAGAAGGAAAGGCAGTGAGAAGAGATGGGCAGCAGTGAAGCTAAAAGAATGTAAAAGAATGTTCCAGACTCCCAACACCTGCATCTCCCAAACTGAGTTGGTGAATAGTCCTGAAATAGCATAGCAAGGTTGTTGGAAACACCATGCAAAGCAGGCCTAAAATCAAACACTTAGCATGCTCAAGCTTAAAGATCAGAAGTTGCATTTTCCTGCTGGGCTCTCTGCACAGCAACCCACAGGCAGCTCCCTTGCACGAGGTTTGCTGTGTGAGCAGAAGCCTCCCCTTCGCAGCGCGTTGCTCTGAACCAGTGAAGCACATTCAGGACAAGCTGCGCAGCTTGGCCTAATCAACACAGAACAAAGCCACTGCTGGCACCCACAGCTCATCATTTACAAACATGTGACTAATATGAACATAGTGGTATCTTTGTTCTCATTCTGAAGCAATTATCGAAGAATATTCAACATGGAAAACTGACATAAAGGCATGGAAGTAGGAAACTCTTCACGGGATTTATCTGAACACAAACTTCAAAGACTAGAGTTTCTCATTTAGGGACTTACTATCAAAAAAAAAAGTTCTAACTGCTTCATTGACTTGAATTCATGGAATGATGCTAAACTTGCTTTGAAAGGTTTAAAACAGAATTACACATTTACTTGACTTTTATAATAATATCTATTTAGGAAATAGGAAAACTCTTACTGCACACTTACACCATTATGATGTTAAGTATTTCAGGAAGAAAGTTTAAACGCTGGCTTTTATTTGGAAAATCAGTTTAAAATTTGAAATTAAAATATCAGCAGAATCTGATTTGTGACATCACAACATCAAAATATTAAAACACTCTCCTGCTTCCCTAATTTCTAATGCTCACTTACAAAGAAAGCCTAACCTATCTGTAGCTCAGCTCTTTATTTCACAAGTAAAAGTACTTCAGTGGTCTGGTGAAAGCTGTTCTTCACACATCCAGAAGCAGAATAGAGAATCCCAATGAAGCTCTCCTCCTACAGCCTTTGGAGTGTGGAACATCAGAGAGCTACACTGCCGCCTACAGAAAGAGCTCTACAGTTGACTTGCTAAAATCATTCTTGTGTGCGATTAAAGGTGAACCCAGGTTTGCCATCTACCTACTGATCTTGATTAAAAGTCTTAAGAACTTATCAGAAAGTAGTGCCAGCCTACACAAATTGACATATATTCTGGAATGCTTATCAAATAAGTAAGCTGCCCTAAAAGAGGAACAATATTAATAATAATACAAAAAGGAGTGGGAAATATAATCTCTCCAGGTATCTTTTTCTATCCCTTATGGTCTCAGCAATTCCTAAAAATATTTCTGCCAATATATTGTTTTGTGTCAAATAAAAACTGAAGAATTTGAAGATATGCTCTTTGGTGTTTATGCCTCATGGTTATAAAATTAGCCTCAGATTTGCTATTCAGAATATAAACAGCTTTAAATGTTTAAACATAAAGTGAAAAGTGTGCATCCAATACTTGGAGCTGTGTTATACCTGCAGAACATTTTGCATCCTGTTTGTGCTCTAGGAATTGAATTTTATTATTTTCAAAAGAATTAACATCGTTTTCACTGGGGTAAAAAAAGAAGACTACATTAAGTTTTTAACGCTGAAACAGATCTGGTATGCAAGATCGGTGTGCACAAATGTCTAGTCTGTGTTTATTTTCAGCATAATATTTCAGAAACACTTTTCCAAATAGCCACAATATTAATATCTGTTTTTCATTTAATGAACATTCATATTAAATAGTTCCTGAATGTTTGAAGTGTATTAAATTTTTTTTTTTCTTTTTCATTTTCATGTACTTGCAATTGTAAATTTCATTGTACTGCATCAGGCACTAAAAAAAAAGTGTTGGGTTGGTTGGTTGGGGTTTTTTTTAGTGAGATGGGGGAACTTGGGAACAAATGGAGTAATACTTTTTCATGCAAAAATCTACTACATTCCTCTTCAAAATTAAGAGCACAACCAGATCTATCTAAAAGTTCCTTCAAGGTGGGCACAATTATGGAATGATCTTTCAGATATTTATGGATGCACCCAAACATCATCAAAAGCATGTTTTCAGTTTTCCAGGCATACCTGCTTCAGGCCTCACTTAGCACTGCAGAACTGTCACTCCACAGGACTTTCTGGAATAAACGGAATGGTTTAAGTATTGCACTGGACTATTTAAGCACATTTATCACCTCCTATCACCAATTTATTTCCTTCAGAACCCCTCTTCTGGAGAAAGGGTGTTTCCTATTCAGTTTCTTGTCCTAATTACACTCTGGCATCACTCATCATGAGTGAGGAGTGAAGAGTATCACCACACCCATTTTTACGGCAAACGGGCTAAACTCGGGTAATGCAAATATTGTTATCATGTGTCTCCACTTTGGGTCGTTTGAGAGAGATTATTTCAAAATAAAATGGTGAAAAAAAGTTTGAATTCCTCTGACCTAGTATTTTTTTTTTTTTTTTTAAATACAGGGTTCTTACTCAGGCACTTATACTCACTTCACACTCAGAGAAAACTA
This sequence comes from Corvus brachyrhynchos, assembly GCF_000691975.1. Lineage (NCBI taxonomy): Eukaryota > Metazoa > Chordata > Aves > Passeriformes > Corvidae > Corvus > Corvus brachyrhynchos. Next base: position 4,480,654 of record NW_008237919.1, on the reverse strand, counting down.
GGTTAAATGAATCATTATGGAAACATGCCTACTTATCCTCCTGAGTGATTAACTCAGACATAAATATCTACCTTTTAGATGCCTAAATTAGCTTAGATGAGTATCAGCAAATATTTAAGGAAGCATTCTGAGGGACCATGAAAACATCCCAGACTTCCCCACACTTCCCAAGGCCTGAGCACGGAACTGCAGAGGAGCAGGGCTGCTACAAGCAAGGGAAAGATAGCAGCAATGGCTCCATACTGTGGACACTTCCCAGATTTTCTCAGCTTCTAATAAGAAGAAAATTCCTTGCATTTGAGAGTCAGCTGACACAACTCTTTTGCCTGTTAAAAGGAAGATAAAATCATTTAAAGGAACTAATTATGGAAAGGAATCTCTGTACAACCACTGAAGTAATCTTTTCTCATTTTCCCAGTTAGATGGGGTAAAAATAGTTCATGACATTTCCAAGGAGTTAACACAGTTTGTTTCCAGTCTGTTTATGGAATATTACTCTCAAGAGATCAAATTTAATGAGCAAGGGTATGTCTAAAAGGAAAGGGAATCTGAAGGTACCTGACTGCAGCTCTCCAGCAATCAAGCATATGAAAATATTTAATAGGTATGGAAAGCTGGAGGTAAATGAATATTGGAGAAGGCACTTTTATTCCATCAAGTGAATTCATAACTGGAACATAAGAGTAATTTGATTTGGATTCATGTAGCTTACTTAGTAATTTTTACAGTATAAAGGCTTTTCCTTGCTTATTAGATTACTGAATTAAGTTGAAGTCTAAAGAACTCTAATGTTCTGCCGAGAACTTGGGTGAAATTCATGAATTCACCTTCACTTCATATTCAACTTCACTTAAAATTCACTGCTCATGAATTTGAGAACTTCTCATGAGCTGCTATAACTCACTGTTAACTGCAACATCATGCCAAGAACAACACTAAATAATATGGATTAGAGGCTTTGTCTAGCTACTCTGAAAGAATCTACTTCTATTTTGGCATTTGCTGTGTCACACGAATTGTACTATGCTGAGGATGTTGCAGACTGTCACTGTTTGTTCAACTACTGGAAAACTGCCAATAGAAAGAAAAATGAGAAATTGTTTTAATGAAGTGGTTTCCTGAACAATCTTGGATGAAAAGTCTCTCTCCATATGACTTTTGAGCTGCACGTCTATCTAACACTTCATAGTTCTGTAGTCTCTTATATCTAAGAATCTTAAAGCTTTTGCCAGTACTTATTACATGTCATGGCAGTCTTATACTGAAAGAAATCCATCATATCACTCTACAATAAATAAACAATGAAAATGTTGTAAAGTAAGATGACATTATAATGGATTTGAAAATACTTCACTTAAAAAAAATCTAGGTTGTTCGGTATTATGGTTGTTTTCATATAGTATAGATTAAATTAATTATATAAATTACATTAAATCTTTTATATACAGTTTATGCTTCTGAGAAATTAAGTTTTCCAAAACTGGTTTTCTGTTTGGACTAACACTACCACGAATCCAAGTTTAGTTCTTTTGCCTGTATGTCTCAGCTATGAAGCAACATAGTACCACTGTAATTTTTTTTTGCCAACAGACTCCCATAATATATTATGAAATGCCATATAAGCCAGAGAGAGAGATTCTTGCTGATACACAATGTAGTTAACACTGGAAGACACTAAACCACATATTATACTTTTAGCTTTCTGTAGCAGCAAAACTAAGCAATGACAGGACCACTAGGACATGCACTTGAAAAAGACTCTGTGACCAAAATGGGCAGAGTACCAGTTTAGTGTACGCATGTATAACGCATGCGACCAACCATCATCAGTACTTCTTACATCAAGGTCTCATAACTTCTGAGAACACTAACACACAAATTTTATGAACAGTCCATCTTGGTTAAGGTTAATCTAAGAGTAAATAACCCTTCTCTCTAAAAAAATACATTTTACTGTATTTTACTGCTATTCTTGCATTTTCAAATTCCATCTTTACAGTCCTGCTGCACTTTGTCAAATTAAAGGGCTCTCTAACAGTTTTCTCAGTGCAGGTACTCACAATCTTTGATCAAGTCAAATCTGAACTCCTCTTTATAAACTAAATAAATTGAGCTTCTTAAGTTAGTCACTGCACAGTGTTTTTGCTAGACCCCAAAGCATTTTTGTAATGAGCTATATGCCTTCAGATCTTTCACAGTTGTGAAAAAAATTATTTTTCTTTGGAATATATGTGCAAGAACTAAACAAAACTCTAGCATAATTTCTTAAGAAAATTAACATTCATTATTTCATATGATAGATAAATGAATTTGGAGACTTCTTATATGGCTATATAGCCTTTCACGTAGTTGTAGAGAGAGCTGGACTCAATGATCCCTGTGGGTCCCTTCCAACTCAGAATATTCTGTGATTCTGTGGAGCTAAAAGGTCTCCTTTTTCTAATTCATGATTTCACATGTTCACATGAACATACTCCCAAACATGCACACACACTTTTCCTGTTTAACAGTATCAATTCAATGACTTTAAGTTTCACAATAACTTTAGGATTACTGCTATTAAAGTAATAGTAACATTTCAACACACAATACATTGTAATTCTTCTCTGTTAAGGAAATCCTAAGGCTCTTTCATTTAATAGATTTATGGAGTATTAAATGCAATTAATGAAGCTTTATTTAGTCGAAGGAAAAAAACACACTTTCACAGGATTAGCAAACTTCAAATTGTATTAAATCAAAAAAGCATTAGTCATATTCATCTACCTGTATCTTATAATTTTCTAATGTTTTTTCTCATGTGACAATTCCTGATTCATCATTCATTTCCAAGAAACATGAATTACACTTTCTGTGGGTTCATTAAGTCATCATAATATTTACTTTATAAATGTTGCTTTATTACTATGCACTTAGTTGTATACTTGTATGGAACCTAAATTAAATCATTTTTGCAGCTATCAATGTGCCACACATTTCTACAGTACCAGATAAATCCATAATCGTGCTGCTGATTGTCAGCAAAACTACAATGGACAGTTTTATCATTGCTGGCAAACAAATGTCACAGATTCCTCTGAGAGCCATGCTGTGCCATGACTGCTGCATGCAACACACCGGAAAATCGTATTTCTGGAAGGGTTAACCACTACTCTCCTGCCAGTTAAAGACTGAAGGCCACATAAAAAATGAGATCATTGACAATTAAAGTGTTAGGAGATTTTAAGCAGTTCAGTCATTATTGGGCTTGATCCAGTTCTGAAAGGAATCACTGAAAGAGTCCCCCTGATGATGCAGATTGTAAGTAACACTCCTAAAATAAATCCTATCCAAGTATAGGCTTGAAGTTGTCTTCTACATTTTACACATTTATAACTACTAAGAAAAGCAAACAGCTACCACTTATCAGTTTTATTTTTAGCACATATCCCTCTGAAATACTTAATTAGGTAATCTAATGTTCCACTTTACTATGACATTTAGCTCTGCAGGAACACCAATAAATGGTACACAAACTAAATGCACAGCAAGGCTAAGATTTTTTATGATACCTTTTCACAATTCAGAAGGCACAATAAACATCAACCAGTTCACAAAATAATCTAATATTGACACTTCACCAATAAAGCAGGGTATCTAATATAATTGTTAATGAAATTAACAGGAACTAATACACTAAGAACATCCATCATTGCTGCCTGTGGCTTTTTATCCTCTTTGCCTTTCCCACTCTTTTTCATTCTTCAACCACTATCTATTGTGAGCAAATGGCTTAGTTTAGGGACCTTCAGGGATTCTCCATGAGCACACTCGGTCTTTCACTTGTTTTAAATGCTAGTGCTTTCACTTAAAATAAACGTTACATTCTGTAACAATTTCCCCAAGACCAAAAATGCATTTTTTTCCTTAGTACCAGTTACATTAGGCCTTTCTGAGTAGTTTTTGCTCAAACATATGCTTCAAGGTCATTGCTTTAGAACATAATTTCATCCTGAAAAAGTGTAAAAGTTAGTGTGACCTACTCTATGATACTTGTATGCTGACACTGCTTTCAAATGAACACCTAATTTGTACGATTAACGACACAGGTGAACAGTTTAATGGGGTATGGGAATTATTTACCCTGAACTGAACAGGAAAAAAGAATAAAATCACTCCACAGTACAAAGGAGACACGTGGGTTAGTGGGTGAGGCTAGTGAACTAACAACAAAGCCTGGAACCTCGTTATCCAAAAATGTTCATTTGTAGCTTCCCCATAATTTTTCTTCATCAAAACTGTGCTAACTGTATTTGTCTCCTCCTTAATACTAGTGTAGCCACCAAGACCTCCATGTGGCTCTGCCCCAGTTACTACAGTTGCTATCCTGAAGATTAAGACAAAACAGAAGTGTTAGTTCATGGCAAAAACTCTGCCACTCTGCTTTGGCTAAAAGACATCCTTTCATAACAAACTAATATTTTAATTTTATGGTACCATTTCTAAAACTATTTATGTGATTTGTGCCAAATTATAATTGCAACATATTTGCACTATTTAGGTGCAGTGTTGACAGTTGTATCAGTGTGATATCATGGAAGAATGTTGGTTAATTGCTCAAGAATTTGTTCAGAAGCACAGGCATATTTTGCAGCTATTGTTGAGCCCCATTCTCCTAGACTGTCTTCTTAGCAATTAACCCAATTAAGTGAATTTAAACTTAGGTCATGCAGGGTTATGAGTGCTAACAGTAATGTTTCTGACAGTGGAAAAGGCACCTGCTGTTACGCACCTACATTGTCCTGAGTTTCCATGGGATTTAGTTTGTTTCAAATTATTTTCCTAACACTAGGATGACAACTTCCTAAATTAAAAGGATCACCACCTGTAGCTCTCTAGGAGCCATACATTTCCAGGACAGTAAACAGAATGAATAACAGACCTTGAAATAAATTACTGAATTACTGAATTCAAGAACTGAGGGAAGGGTGGGAAGGGGCAGTGGGGGCATGGAAGAACAACAAGAAATTGAAGTGGAATTAAATGACTAAGAGCAATGCTATTTTATCCACAAATAAATCTTATGATCAGCATGTGGTCAGTAAGTTACACTTGAGCTGGAGAAAATTAAGGATGCTTGATGCAGTCTCCAACTGTGCTGAAAACAGAGATGTGGTCCATACAGATCAGAAGGTGGACATTCCTTTCTCCTTGTTGGGGATGTGACATTTCCCCTTAATTACAAATGCATAGCGTATGCTTGGCCAACAAATAACCTGAATCTAAATACTGAAAGTGATATGATCAGTATAGTTAGATCTATCCATATATACTATGCTCCCCTGTTTGTCCTTGGATAGAGTCTCTTAAATCAATTATCACATCTTTTTCTTATGAAGGACTACTCTTGAAGTGTTTCCTTGTATGCATGCAGTTCCCCTGGTATTGGAACTCTACTACTCATCTCAATTTGTCAACATGACTGTTTGTGTGATATGGATTTGAGTTTGTTGCATGCTTTGATACCACAATTCATTATTTGCCATGAGCCTGTAAACCACTTTAGCAGTGTCACTGAGTAATTAAAGAGGTGGTTAGGTCAGAAGCACAAGTAAAAGCCAAAAACTTTCTTTCTCAAAAACACTTCTTCCTCCTGAATCAGAAAACAAGTTCTCCCATTCACAGGAGGATCTGCCTTGGGAAAGATGAACTGCTAGTGTCATCTGTCAGTCCACAATGAGTCACTACAACTTTCTTCAGCTTCAGAACAAACTCCCAAAGAAAAATGTGATTAGCAGGTTGTTGGCACAGATGAATCCACACTCACCCAGGCTCAGGAATTTTGTCTGGAAATAGAGAAAATATTTCTCTGTTTCAGCCATTAACTTGAAGCAATCACAGATGGCCCATTATATTACATATGCATTTATAAGCCAACAAACCCAAAAAATTGCCTTCTGTAGAATAATATAGGGCCTAGTTACCAACAGAAATTGTACAGAGTGAAAGAGGAGAAAATTAAACATATTGTTCTGAGGGATGGGAAAAAAATATGGATAAAATTAGATTTTAAAGATGTTCATATACATGTCACTTTTGCTAAATATCTGGCCAATGCATAAATACTTGGAATTTTTTTAAAATTTGGTATGTTCTTCAAGTTAATCTGTATTATACAGCTTTGTCTACTCTAGAAAATAAAGATGCTCTGAACCATATTACCTGACATAGAGTTCCACTGCCATAGCCCATGTCCACATACTGCAACTTATACAACAGAGCCAAGCAGACATGAACTCTCTCCTGGAAAATGGTTTTGGACCATATTAACTCCTGAACTACACTCAGGATTGTTTCTGCATGTCCCAGCAAGAAACCCTTCTAACAAGTTAGCAGGACAGGCAGCTGAACATAGCTCTCTTGATTAGCACAGTACAGTTACAAGGCAAGTGTTCCTAAGATCATTTCCAGAAACAGGTATGAAGACTGAGTATTGCTCCTACCCATTTACATATTAGGCAGAACCAGTACTCCAAAAATCCTGCAATTAACAGCTTGTGATTCTAACTGAGCATAGGTAGCATCTTGAGTCTAAATGTCTAGATATTTGTGAAATTTACTTTTTCTTCCATTTAAAAACTCATCTTTTTCTTTGGTCTCAGACTTTTGTCTAATCTCATTGGTAATACTCAAATGCTCATCTTTTTGTGTTCTTCAGACAAGCTGCACACATGATTTCAGATTAATAGCAAGTCTAACCACACAGAATTTAAGATGTTCTTCTTTACCTAAAAAAGCCCATTAAAATTTTGAACATTATCTCGATGTGATCTCAGCATACAGATGCTGACTTTGGCATCCACCTTGCCTCAGTACAGTCACCACAGTTGAAAATGGAGATGCTCTGGCTGACACTGCTGAGATTGCCTTAAAGTCATACAGCATCTGAAAACAATAAGCATGCGATTTTTGTACGACACGCGTACATGACTACACACATACAAGTGGCAACATGAACTCTTAGCTCATATGAAAAAGCAGCTAACATTTGAATTACTGACTTCAATGTCATTACAAATAATGAACATAGTCAACTAAGAACTATATATCTGTATTTCATATCCAGATGTCTAGATGTATCTTATAAATATAGCTACCCATCTGGACCCCCACACTGAAGTCACTGTGCTCTGTGTACACTCCATTACCATATGTATTGTTCTCAAGATAAAAAAGAGCTTTTTGTCTGGCCCAGACTATCTTCTATGTAGACGTTAACTTCCATCCACATGGAAACACATCTTTACAAGAGAATAAATTTTTAATTACAAAATGTCACTCCAAACACAACAGACAGTCCTTTTGGTCTTTCCACACTAAAACCCAAAAATAGGATGAATATTAGAACTAATAAGTATAACAAGAATCAAGATATGTTTTCAGTTACCAGCAAAGCAAAATAAACTAATATATTGAGATGATTCTTGAAGTAATTTCTTTCACCCGACATGCACCAAACCATGAAGACTCTCTCACTAGGCTCTTGTTGGAGAGGGGTGCACAGGCTAAGAGCTGGCATGGCCAATGGAAACACTGCAATCTTCAGTGTAAATCTAGACTACACTTAAATAAATAAATCCAATTATAAAACAAAACTTAGATATGACAAATAAGAATAGAGGTTGTCTTTTTATGCATTTTTTTCTTTCAGTATAAGAGTACATTTACACTGCTATTGAAGAAACTGAAAATCCCTGTGTCAGAATGAAATAAAAATATATTATTAAAACCTTGTTCCACACAGAAATTGATCAGACTAAAATTATCTTTAGAAGGTTTTTTCATGTTAGTGACTCCACAGAAATGAAGACATTCAAAAGATCAGTAATTATGCTGCTAGTGGTCATGAAGTTATACAACATTTTTGTCCTGGGTTGCAGTGTATTCTATTACCATCCTCAGGAGCTGTTGAAACCAGGTGGGGCAGTGTTTCCTTGCCTCCTCCCCCCAGACTATCTTTCTGTTAATTGCCCATCATTGTCCTGCTGCCTGACTCAGAGATAACTCCCTCCGGACTATCTTCTATTAATGAGCCTAATCAACACTTGGCCTCATGACTCATTACCCCATTGTGAGATGCTCCACCCAGAGGGAGGAACCAAGCATCCCATTGTGGATATAATCTGGGACTCTGACACCCCTTCCCACTGGATTTCCAGAGGACAGGAGCTACACAGCCACCATTGGACTTTCTGAGGAAGAGCAGACCCTTTTTCTACAGGATCACTGCTTCAGAGGACTGCAGCCACCATTCTACCAGACTGCTACCACCACCCTGCCTAACAGGGTGTCAGGTTGTACCTTGACTCTGTCAGTTTGACAGTGTTCTTCTTTTACTTTTTTTCTTCCTTTTCTTTAATTTCCATTAAATTGTTATTCTGACTTGGTGCCTCCCACTGGTTTGTTTTCAAACTAGTACAATTTTAAAAAATATTAAATTTGGTGTAATACTTGTTTTTATTAAAGATAAACCAGTTTACATTAAGTCAAGTTTAACATGACATTTTTCAAAAAAAAAAAAGTTTAATTCTCTCTTGGATGGAGGAATTTGACATTCCAACACTGCATGGTGACTCATCTACCTGACCAGAATGCACTGGAATAATTTGCCTCCCGTAATAACAAGCAGCATATTGAGGCAATTATGAGCAATTTGACTGTAACTCCTGTCTTACAGATCCTCTGGAATATTCTTGAGGAGTCTTTTTTACCAGAAATGTCACAGGGGCAGTGACGGGGGGAAAAAAAGTATAGTATTTGATGCATTGATTATATTAAATTAAATACAAAATGCACCTTATGCAACAACAGGAAAACATCATTGCCTACTAAACTCATGAACAGCCAGCAGGACTGAAATCAAACCATTTATTTAAATAGATAGCTCTTTGTCTACATTAAAGGTTTGGCCCAAACCTAACCTATAATGGAGCTGAAAGCACTAATGGTTAGAGAATCAATGTTTCTCCTAAATGATAAGGCAGAGAAGGTTGCAGTACATTTACATGTAGCTGAGATATTAATCCATACAATCACGCAGTTCTCTGTTTCCATAGCAACCATTACAGAAGAGTTTTCACCCTGAAGGAATTTTTCTTTCATTGTACTACTGGAAAGCTGATATTGGAACAGCATTGCCCAGAGCACAGGAAATTCAAGGATAGGTATAACTACACTCTAATCTTGAGAGAGGCTGAGCCCACCAAGACCAGAGGGGAAAGTCAGGCAGATCCACATGGCCTGGAGTATCTAACTTTGCAGCCCCCTTTCACTCAATTCCATCCAAAAACCCCACAACTGGAAGTAAGTGCACACAAGTTCAGATTCATGTCACCTAAGTGAGACTATCATAATGAAAGGGAAACAAATTTGAAAGAATAGGAGCAATTCCATGTAAGAAACACTTGGCATCACGTACTAGAGAGTCCAGCCCCTCCTCCAGAGGCAGTTTGTGTTGTTCCAGCAGCCTGGCGACCCACCCCAAGGGGGCTCCTGGCCACCATGTTCGGGTGCCTCTTCCCTTGCAGTCCAGCCAGCCAGCCTGCCCACAGATGGAATGGCTGGAAGGACCCAAGGCACAAAGTTTACATGACATATCTTGGGAATGACCCAAATAGCATATTCTCACATAGGGTATTAAAAAAACCAAAACACAACCATTTTTGTAAGGACACGCTTTATGGCGCATTTGAAGGAGTTGAGACTTCCACAAATATTAAAGAACTGTACTTTCAGGATGAAAAACTGTCGTTTAATGTTAGATTAAAGCAGCTTCCCAGGAATATGCTCTTTGTTCTATAGCAAAATGTAGATCCCACAGGCATCTTCCTTAAAAACAAAGCACCTGGAGAGCTCTCCCCTGAAACACCTACTAGATTTCATCTCTTCTCTTGAAAGCTTTCTCATACCCTCCCATAGCATAAATTACCAGCAAGGCAAGAGGTAGGCCCAAGCTATTTACTGATGCCTTACAGCCTATCGAAAGAGGTTAAATCTTGGGTTAAAAGTTTCCTGAAGAAAACATGAAAAAATTGGTTCATCAGATACTCTTCAAGAAAGACCAGAAGACAGGGCTACATATTAAAGCCAAATGTGAAGCTGTCTGTGGCAGAACAGCATTTAACAAACCACTGCAAAGCCTGCACTCTTCCAATTTTTGAGGCAGATCAACAGCTTTCATTATGAAACAGAAATCATATAACTACAAATCATAATTACTCTCAGATTGAAGAGGAAACGAAAATGTCAGCAACATGAGATTCTACCCCATAATCCTATTATTTTATTTTTAAAAAAGCAAATTATATTAAGGGATCATTTTCCAAAACTATTCAAAACAGCAGGTCAGCTCAAAGCAAAGCATGCTATTATACTGACATGCTCAGAGTTTTATTAGGAAGCATGTGTATTTTAATCTCTTGCCATTTCTGTGTGATAAAAATACCAAATTTCTATCAATTTGTCTGCTGTAACCAATACACTAATACTGCAATATGTGACTTCTAGTTACTGAAATAATTTCTAGCTTAAAAGTATGAAAAAATAATACTTTTATAACAAGCATAAAGTGGTAACTCAGATACACATATCCAAAAAATGTAAACAAATAAAACGAACTACAAGAATACAAAACAGTATTGCTTCCCCACTGTCTTATGGTACAGAACACATAAGGTATCTGTGCTTGCTTGCTCATTATGCTGGAATGCAGGATAAGAAGTATGGATAAATCTTTTTAAAAACAAACAAACCAAAAAAAAAAAAACCAAACAAAAAGAAGCACAAAAAACAACCAATGAAACAAAACCAAATAAACCAACCTCCAAAACAACAAAAAAATCTCCACACAACACCCTCCCACAGAAACCAAACAAATTTTTTTCCCCCACTCAAACAAGCTTCCATTATTGTCTTTTAGTTCTAAGATCACTTTGCATGTTTAGACAGAAAATTAGCTGGTAGAAGTTAGTTTATGTGGTGGGTTGACCCTGTCCCCTCCTCAGCTGGACAGGGGTGAGAAAACAGAATGCAAGTCTCATGGAACAAGGTCAGGGAGCAATCATTCACCAATTACTAACACAGGAACAACAGATTCGGCTTGGGAAAATCAGCTTAATTTATTACCAGTCAAATCAGAGATGGGTAATGAAGAGTCGCTGATGGACTTGGCCATGGCCAGTGGCAGGTCTGTCTTGGAGCCAGTTGCCATTGGCTCTGTTAGACACAGAGAGAGTTTCTGGTATCTTCTCACAGAAACCACACCTGTGGCCGCCCACTACTAAAACTTGGCCATGCAAACCCAGTACATATTAGTAAATTCTCTAATTACTAGATGACAATGTAATTTGTTGAAAATAATCTGTTTATCTGAGATGACTGCTACCTGCATCAGCAGATGGAGAATGCCAAATCAAAATACTTAAAAGTTCTAAATTATAGTAACTGTAATGACTTAAATTTTGAAATCATTAATAATATATTTTCACATTTGTCTAAAAAGAGAAAATGTATGATTACTATCTTTTGTACACCTAAAAATTTAGTATGTGAAAGCATATTTGTCAAATTCTCCTCTGATCATCTTTTCCTTACACTTTTGTCTTCCTAAATTAAACATTAAACTATCACTGTGACAAAGATGGGGATAACTCATATTTCTTTTAGTCAACTAATTTTTATTAATGCTTTTCTTGACAATTTTATGGTACTTCTTGCTAAATTCTACAGGAACTCACAAACATAGTCTGTAAACAGAATTTAGGTTCTCAGTAGGACAGAAATGTATTTCTAGGGAACTGAAACACCAAACCTATAGCCTTCCCATTTATTTAAAAAACAAAGGTTGAATACATTTCCAAATCTTCCACACAAATACTCAAAAGGAATGTAAAATTTAAGTAAAATATTTTAATAACTCTACAATGCATCTGTTTTGATGCAATGGGACATGTTTTGTGCCTCAGGACTTCTAGACTGCTGGTTGTTCAGATGGCTTACTCACATTTATTTGTATCAACAAATAAACAACAAATCTCTACCAGGGGATCATTTCAGCAGTCCGGGGAAGTTTTTTCTCTTTTGTAAGAGATCTCTAGATGAGGTCTCTTAAGCTGTAATAAGTTATAAAAAGTGCCAAGTTTTAAAGTGATTTCTAATGTATTTTTCCTAGAATTAACCAAGTCATTAAAAAGGTGATCTCTATTAAAAAGTAAATTCTTCAGAGACAAATAAACTGAAATCAATTTCACATCTGCATAATGGGGAGAAAAGTCAAAGGCTATTTGACTATTTGACTAGAAATTCAAGTTGAAATATCATCATCATCATCATCTCTTTTCTCATGAAATCCAATCATGGAAATACTTAATCAGTGACCTGTCAAACTTCTCCTCGTGACAGTATCAGTATCAACAAATGATGCCCTGAGGTTTCAATATGCATTGACTTTTCTATTACTCCACTTAGTGAAAAACCCAAAACCAGAATATAAACCATGACCTACTTCTTCCATTTTACAGATTTCATTTACTGCCTCTAGTGATAACCAGAAGACTATTCTCCAGGGGCTACATCAGCATCTGAATCCGAGAGGGAAAATGAACATAATCCCAAACTCTTAACAGTCAAAGCTGAAATTCAGTTTCAGAGAAAAGAACATCCTTGCACATACTGTACAGGACAACCATCTGTCTGAATACATCAACAGAGTATTTCTGTCTGAACAGCTACCAAAATCCCCAAACAGAACATAAAACCTGCTCAAAATGAAACATAATAAGCATTCTAAAAGTACCATGACACAAAAAAACCCATCCCAAAACAAAACAAAAAACCCCTGCAGAATTACTTATTAATTTAAACTGAAATAGATCATCTTGTCATCAGGCAATGAAATTCAGCAGATTTCTTCCTTCGTTGCATCTATGATAATTATTCAAACTTGTTCTGTTTTTTACTGTGCTTATACCTTTCAATAGCTTTAAGTACTGGGGAAAAAAAAAGGGAAAAAACATTTGGTCTAAAATACAGCACATCAACAGAAACAGCCTGCTCACAGTCCTCCATGCAAACATCTACAAGGGCATTACTTGGAATATAACTCATACAAGGACCAGAAACCCGTATCAAATGGGTTCACAGGAGATAAAACACTGTGTCTAGAAAGATAACAAATACAAGCACTGTCTTTAAGGGATTATGTGGTAAGACTCTGCATGTCCGTGAGCTAAACTGAGCCACAGAGGCAGCTGAAAGGAGATAAATGACACTTGCATACAGTTTAAGGGAACTTGCTATTAAAGGACCATTGAGATCTGCACAGTTCAGAGTAGTTGTGGGGTCAGTGTGTTCTTCCAGATTCTCCTGAAAGTGTTTTCTTTTCCTACAGCCAAGGACTCTGAGCTCTTCCAAATTAAAAGGTGTAATCAGGTACTTGCATTCAAATATCAAAAAAAATTAACCTGCTTCACTTCAAGTAAAGGAGGCTGGCATTTTGAGAAAAGGAGGTTGGTGTAGTTTAGTTTATTCACATTAAAAAATAATAAATTAGACACTCAAAGGCAGGAAAAAAATAGTGTCTTGCAGGGTTGACACTCAGAAGTTATTGTCACCTTCCTCTTCTACGGCTCCTTATATAAGTATTACATTGAATAACTGATCACTACAAGAGTGTTGGAAACCTTGTTGTAACCCACCACTTTTTAATAAACCCAAGATATTGTTAAGGTGATTAATTTTCAAGTAGAAAAAAAAAACTTTTAAACTTTCCAGGAGCTCATCTACTAAAAATATAAATACTCTCTGCTTTTTCTCAAAATTGAATGTATTGCCTCTGTGGCAAACAGATTAAATCACCTGGGATATCATTCATTCCCTTGAACTATTTGCATATTTCAGTATACAAATTAATCTAAAGATTGATTAAATATGTATTCAAACCAGTGTTGAAAATGCTTTACTTTTTCCACCCGAAACCCTACTCATTTATAAACAACAGATTCTATTCTGAATTAACAAATAATCAGAGTATGCCATCTGAAATTACAGCAATATATATCCCTTTATAAATTCAATTTCTGCATCTTTATGATGGCAAAAATGAGAACAAAATCTTTCAGATCCATAATTTAACGGAAAAGTTTTAAAAGAAAACAGAATGACTATACTAAAAGGAGGAATTCCATTATCAGCAAGTGAAGCTCAAAAATACTGCAAAACTATACAAAATTTAAATATACCAAAACAACTCCCTCTTCCCTCCCTTCTCCCAGATATTCAACACTATGTTTACACAGGAGTCAGTAAAAATTAGGGGAACACAGGTACTATCTGCTATCTGCTATCCCTAACTATTTAGGGAACCGAGAACAAAGAAGCTATCACAAAATAAAAATACCCTTTTTTTTTTCCTTCATATCACAGTGGCTTTAGTTAAGCATTTTTCACAGGGCCTTTTGGTAGCCTACTGTTTCCATAAACACATCAGCAACAAAAAGAGGGCTAAAGAGATCTCCATCCTTTACTGGACGAGGGGGCAAACAGTGACAAAGGATGAGGAAAAGGCTGAGCTGACTAATGCCCTCTTTGCTCAGGCTTCAGTAGCAAGAAGGCCAATGGCACCTGGCCTGTATCAGCAATGGTGTGGCCAGCAGGACCAGGGCAGGGATTGTCCCCCTGTATTCAGCCACACCTGGTGAGGCCACACCTTAAATCCTGTGTCCAGTTCTGGGCCCCTCACTACAAGAAGGACATTGAGGGGCTGGAGTGTATCCAGACAAAGATAATGGAGCTGGTGAAGGGTCTGGAGCTCAAGTCTGATGAGGAGCAGCTGTGGGAGCTGGGGTGTTTAGCCTGGAGAAGAGTAAGCTCTGGGGAGATCTCATCCCTCTTTACAACCATCTGAGAACCTGCAACAAGGTGGGTGTCAAGTCTCTTCTTCCAGGTACCAAGCAATAGAACAAGAGGAGATGGCCTCATTCAGGATGTTTAGATGGGATATATGTCTTCAGGAAAAGAGTTGTCAGGCGTTGAAAAGGATGTCCAGGGAATTAATTGTGTCACCATTCTTGGAGGAATTTAGGATGTGTAGATGCAGCACTTAGGGAAATGGCATAGTGATCAACTTAGTAGTGTTAGGTTTATAGTTGGACTGGATGATCTTAGAGGTCTTTTCTGACCTTGGCAATTCTGTGGTTCTAAAATAATAAATGTTTATTTACTACAAACTGAAGTATTCAAATACTTATTAGTAACATTAACAGTGGTGACAAATTCAAATTGTTTATTTACATTAACATAATCACTCAGAAAAAAAATAAAATAAGACACACACAAATGTTACGTCCCTGAGAGAATACAGATTTTACTTAATTTTCATTAAATCTAATTGTCTGATTTACTTGCAGGTTCTTAAAAAATTATTGCTATATTCGAAGATATTAATATGCCATTTAAAAATACAATTTAATGATTTCAAAAGAACCTGAATTAGATTTTTAAAGAATTAATAGGATTCCCACTTCACTGTAGAGTTACAAAGTATGGAATGACTCCAGAATTACTGAGCTATTCATCACGTTAAATTGATAACCCCATATAGTGAAACCATCAAGTGGACACTCTGCAGCCAATATGCTCGAAGGTACATATCAGATCCAAATGGAATGTTCAAGTAATTAAGAATTTGGAAATTAAATTAAAACATTGTGCTATGTTTCAGCCTATATCTAAGGATATATTAAAAGCTAAGTACTCAGAGACACCGAAAAGCACAGACATAACATACTTTTCTCATACAGTGGTAAATCCAACTAGCTTGGTATCTCCTAACACTCACAAGAAATTCAATATTTTTCAGAGGTGAAAAGCAGAACCTAAACTTATCTCCATTCTAAAGTATTAGAGACGCCTTTACAACTCATCAGTAATGAAATGTATAACATCCTAAACAGTATCTTAAAAAGTCTTCTTCAAATATAGTAATTCCACTTGCAGTCAAATCAACATATGCAACAGAGCTAGTGAAATAGCTTTTGCAGAGTGATAAACAATTTCATCTTTGATCTACGTATCTATCTATGGACAGTGAGAGTACTACATGAGAAAACTCAAGAGATCATCTGATGGGATATGGCCATTACAAGTTCTGTACAATGTCAACAGTGCTTGCAAGAATCTACACTGATACCTAGAATGACCTCCCAGCAGCTAAGACAGCGGGGATCATCTCAGGAGAGGGTTCAGATATTGTTCAGGCATATAGAAATGAAATATATGGGAATAATTTTATGTAGTAAAAGTAGTTGATCGAACAATATTGAATAGCATTGACAGAACAGTAATTATAATGCTCTTAACATTTACAGGTCAGATCTTTTCATCTTACTTGCAGTGAAATAATAGTACTTTGAAAGCTGTCCAATTAATAGCACCTAAAAAACTGACTTAATCTACACTTTCACAGACGAAATAAACTGTTATGTAAATTATTTCTCATCTTCAAAGTTGTCTGCAGATAAAGCTCATTAAAACCAGTTTTATGCCAGTGTCACTCCCTTGATGTCGGCTAAATTATTCCCAATATGTAACTCCACATGTGTGATTAATGTCGGACCTAATAACCAGCTAGCAACAGTGAAAATCCATAAAGCTTTCTTCTGTTTCTTTCTAGGAAGTACAAAACCTGCAGAGGGTGCAAGGCACCTTAAATTATGGTAAACCACTAGATTCAGCTTCTTTCCATTTTTAGCATCAACTGGAAAGTTTCACAGTGACACAAGCTTCAATGGCAGAAATTAGAAATACAAAAGTTTGGTAAAAGGGAAAAAATAATATTGGTTATTGAGAAAGGGGAAGGACAATCTTGAAATAAAGATGGCTGCTTCTGCAGAAATAGTTCACTCAGTTATAATAAATATATTTGTGTTGGAATTGCATTAAAACATTAGATAAAATTGTCATGAAATGCATTTAATGTGACACATTTTTTGTTAGTATTTTTATAATTGGAAAATGGAATTGAACTTTGTTACAGTGTAACAAATAAAAAACCTCCACAGAAGTAAACTAGAATACAAAAAGAAAATTTAAACTGATTACAGTTCAATTCCAAATATAATAAGAAGATTGGAAGAAAGTTGAGAAAAGTGTTTCACAGGTAAGTGACATGCCATTGCACTTTTTCAATAAAGTATCAGTTATACAAGGGTTGTTTTGTCATAAAAATCCCGTTGCTGGGAGTTTCTGTAAATGGACTCAGTAGAAAAGAGCAAACTAAAAAGAGAACCATATGTACTGAGAAGGTGTTGAAGTCTACCAAACACTCAAAGGATATGGAGATTTGTTGTCCTATTGCATTCTCAAGATGATGCCTGAAGTGGCCACCCAAAAAACCAGAGACTAGACAAGAAAAAGGGAATAAAGGTAGGCATTTATTTGAAGGGCCTTCAAAGGGAGCCAGAGGCTACTACCAAGATGGACCCCAAGATGGACAACAGGTCATGAGTTCTTCACACTTTTGTAAATTTGGTTCGTTTGCATATCAGGGTTAATTCTCCAATTAATGCTTCAGCTAATGATGTAATTTCCCCAAGCTTGCCCCTCTTTAGAGGCTTTTGGTTTATACTTTTTCAGCCAAGGGCAGTCTGAGTGCCCTTGGAAAGCAGGCCTGGAGAGGCTTTGTTATGTCTACCTAGCATGAGAGAGCAGAAGTTAACAGGCTACAAGAAACTTCAGAGTTACACACTAAGCAATACGGGATTTGAAAAATACGAAAATTAAAACCTAAGGCATCAAAGACACAAAAGAAGACACAGAGCCGGCAGAGCGTGTGTAAGGCCCCCAGGCCACGTCGGTGGCAGCGAGGGGCTGTGCAGGTCAGTCCCCATCCAAGGTGCACCCTCAGACACCAGGTCTGCATGGGCTGCAGAGGGGATGTAGGACCTGTGAGGGCTCTGTGTCACACCAGTGCAGCTGTCCCTGGGGAGTGACCAGCCGGGCTGGGCTCCACACGGGTGACTGGGAGTGCTGCTGTGTGTGGCAGTGTCTGTGGGACAGTGCGCACCTGTGGGAATGGGAACAGTGGCAGGAGACAAGCAAATGTACCATGCAACCATCTCCTTTTAGTAACAGCCTTATTCTATTCATAGTAAAAGCTTAATGAATAGAAGTTCTTCTAAGACATTTTCACTGGAATCTGTCTCTCTCTGACTCACCCCCTTATCAGGGAAAAGAGAATTTACCAGTGTGTTTGGATGCTCTAAATGAGATCAGGACTTAAATCTCCTGCATACCCTGACATGCATTACAATATCTGCAGAACAAAGTATTTTTGTCAACATGTAGGTTTGTTCTTTATATAATTTGTCTCTGAAAATGTACTCAAATAAATGGGGTTTTAATACTTTCATTAAGAAGAAAAGCTACTACAAACTCCAAGACATGATCAGCTCAGATCTTGTATCTGATGCATGAAAGGACTCCACTAGCCTCACAGAGTGACAGATTTCTCTGAACTCCGTAGTTCTGGCTTTAAGTGCAGCTTGTGCCCATACACACTGACACAATCTCGGATAACTGTTCAAAGCAACATACACTTACAAGTATCTTTCAGTAGTAATATCTCACAAAACAACTCACTATTAACTATACTGTTGCTCCATAAAAAAAAAAGTAAAACAACACACACACAAAAAAAATCGCAAACTAACAAAAAAATGAAAGAAAATAAAAATGAAGTAGTAAAGAATCGTATTTTCAGATGTACAGTATAGAAGTATTATTTTTAGTGAGGGGGAAAGGAGACATTTTCTATGTAACTGAAGACAGACAACTTTTTGTTCTTTGTACAGGAATATCTTTTGCCACTCATTTCACACAGGTACCCCTGAAGTTTTTCCCCATCAGCACCCTCTTCAACTTCCAAACATTCTTAGACTGGTTTTCAGAGATATAGGTGAGACTGAGCTGCTGGCTCTTACTGACACAAGTCATTCAGACAGCAAGTACTTCTTGCTCATGATGCCCACATGTACACACTTTTTTTCTCTGAGAAAATTTAATAATGGCTGATTTTCTCTGGAAAAGGAAAAGAACTTGTCTTAGAAAGCCTGTGTTGTAGCATAAGAGAAGGTGGCAATTTCCTTACTCAATTTCAATGCCAATTACCAAGCTGTGCAACTTACAGCTCTCACTGGGAGCCAGCACCTGCCAACTGTCACTAGACCAACAGAGAGAAAAGAGATACAGTAATGTTTTCATACACTTCTGCAGTCAGAATTAACAAAATAAGATAATTTTAAAAAATATAACCAAAACAGTATTTGCAAATGTCTGTAAAATGGTAAGAGAGTATTTCTAAAAGTCTGCAAAAAATATTTCTGCTTTTATATCCCACTGCACTGAGGAAACATATAAACCTGTACTTTTGGATAAGGAATTTAAATCTATGAAGGATTCCTTCATTGATTTCAGCTCTTTGAAAGAGCATTCTAGGTCTGACTGACTGAAAAACAAGAATACAGGTGTTTCTACTTATCTATATGCAGTAATGCAAAACTTTGCAACTAAAAAACTCAACCTTGTAAGTGTCCCTATCTTCCCACAAACTGAAACATAAATTAATTGGCAGACTACAACTCCTCCCTCAAAAAATGGTCCAATTATATAAAGTAAATCACAAATGCATGCAAAAACATGTGTAGTATGCCAAATAAGAAAGATTACATTTATTTGGAAACTTTTATAATGTAGAAGAAGTGTAAAAAAAATAAAATTCTTGAAAATATAACAACTGAACTACAAATATCTAAAAAGCAAAGCTTTTTGTGTATGCAAAAGTGAAAGGCTTTAATAAAAATCATAGTCCATAGTACCAGTCTATTCAATCACCAAGCAGTTTCTTGAATTGCCGGGCTTGAATTAGAGTCTTAGGGGTTTTTTTCTACCAAATCTTCAAATCACCATTAAAAATAATAATCCCACTATATCAGTTTGCATCTTTGATTTGATTATATGCTCCTGTACATTAATACAATAAAATATCTCCTTGTCTGGTATTACAGTCTTCTTCATCATTTTAATTTTTTAGACAATTTGAGAGATGGTAGGCTTTCAGCTCAAATCACGAATTAGGCATTGGGTTTCCATATTACATCCTGGGATCAGGTGAAGCCCATAATCCTGGCCAGTCAAGCCTTCTAAGATGTTCAGAATTACCATTCAATTAGCAGCAAATGTTCAGAGACCAAATCAGTGCTAGCATCTCTTAGATGACTTTCAGAGGAATGAAGTCTGAGAGACAACTACCTCTTAGAAGACAGGTAATTTCACAGGTGATGATGCTCCCAATTGGAAGTATCTTGAAAGACCCTGAACATATCTTCAAGAAGTTACCTTGAACATAACTTCAAGAACATAAGAATTGGTTGCACTCCTTCCACTTTTTGAAATCTCTCAGTTGACTCTGTTTTTGAGACACAGTCAGTAAAAATTCATGAGCAGTACTAATCCATACTAGGGAAAAATCAGACTACTTGTTCTAAATTGTTGATGTGAATTTAAACTCATGCAGACAACTTCAGACTGAACAACAGAACAAGTTAGGCAAATTAAGAAATGTGTGTTTGCACTTGTTAGCTACTGCCTCCTCTTACCCAGATTCTCATCATTCCCTATCCTGAGATGTGAGATTACATCTACCTAAGGAGCTCTCAGGCCATCAAGAGAACTTCCAGGGAAGATGAAAGAACAATCCAGGATGAAAGACTGGCTTACAAGTTTTAATGAGCCTTGAATTTGGAGACAAGCATGAGTACAAGCAATGTATCAAATTAATATATCCAGCAAAAGAAAATTTTGTTATTTTTCAGGAAGAGTAAATTAAGTTTTAAAATGTCACCCAAATGCACACACTGGCATTTTTTCATATGTACTAAACAAACTCCCAGGTAAAGATCCCACAGAACAGGAATAATGAAGTCCAAATAAATAAAATTACCCTGTAGATTAAGAGACATAAACCCACAAAAATAAATATGCTTTTTACATAAATTCTTAGCAACATCCTGAAGGATTGTTTAGAGGAAATAGAAGTGTCTGTGTTCTGTGAAGTTACTCCCAACGCCTAAATATTGATATTCTATACCATGGTAAACATCTCCAGCCAGAAAGAGCTCAGTCCAATCCCAAACTTGCATCTGGATGATAAAGGATAAAGGCCTAATGTTAACAGCTAACAAAAAGTCCTCTCATTTAAATTCACCTATTATTAACTCTGAATTTTATGGTCTGACAAAACTTTCATATGAGGAAGATCAACTGGCAAGCAAAAAAATACTGAGAATGTGTATTTAACAACTGATTCTCCCAGAACAGGCAAGAATTAGTCCCTGGACTCTTTGGAATGATTACCTGTGTTTTATGAAGCTGAATTGGAATTTCCCTGCTGGTACACCATAATTTCAAAAATCTAGTTTAGTAGCTACACAAATAACCATGTTTCCCTTTTATCTTAGATTACAATGTATCCAAGACAAATGCCAAAAACCTGTTCTTTGGCTGCTTGCACCCCCCCTTAAACAGCACAGTATCTAGCCAGTACATGCACAATAAATGTTTTACCCTTTCAGAAAGGCACTAGGTACTTATAAAAAAAAAAGTTTAATACCTCATTAAACATGAAAGTCCTTTAAAAATAGGCCAAGAATACCCTAATTGTTTGGAGCGCTTTAGTTTAGACAGTCACAAACAAGTATCAAAACTGTTCTACCTAGAAGCATGCTAACCTTAACAAGCAGCTGTCTAGAGACAGATACTAAACTGCTAGAATAAAAATTACATTTCAAGGTGCTCCATATCCTTCACTGTAATCCAGTTTTCTTTCAAGCTGGTCTGCAAAGAATATCTAAAAGCTGATTAGTTCTATTACATAAAATAAGTAGGTGCTTTGGTAGTATTAAATAATCACAGAACAGTAAACTCTGACCTGCTTTCATTGGTTTACGTGGTATATCAGAATTTTTTTGACAGTGGCCAAAAAAACACATATATTCCTTCCATGCTCTCTTTTCTTCTCTTGGCACTTTTACCATACCAGAGGGCTTGGTATTTGTTGGTTTTTTGGGGACTGGTTTGTTGTCGTTTTTTAAAAACAACAAACCGCACAACACATACACAGGGAACCTTAGTGACTATTTGCAGGCTTTATCTAATCACTATCAGTTTAAATACCATGTTAGCAACACTACCAAGGATAAGATCAGCTAAAAATATTTAGTAGGTCACAAGAGCCTGCTACATGAATGTAAATAAAACTGAGGTAATACATAAGTATATGGTAATGCACTGAAGTATATTTCCTTCAGAGTTGTCCTAGTTAAAAAAAAAAATTAAATCCTATGCAGGTACTCTGTGCTTCCTTTCAGTATATGCATAGGCAAAGTCTGGATTATATGAAGATGCTGTAACTTCAGATACAAACATCACATTTGACTGTAGTTAACCCTTCTGAAGAAAAAAAGAAAAAAAGCCTTTTTATCTTTTGAATACTTCAAATAAGATCTCATAGAAATGAGACAAAACAGGTTTTATGGTTCAGCCACATTTAAGACTGGGTCAGCTGGTCTGTAGAAAACCCACAGAATGTATTACTATAATGGAATGTGAACGGAAGTGGCAACAGCTGTGCTTTATTACAAACCTGAGGCTGTTTTAACTACAAAACTTCCTTTATGCCTTTAAGTTTCTGTAGCAATCTCTGCCATTCTGAGCAGTAGATTAGTAAACCCCCATTTTCACAAAAACAAAATACTTGATTTAATCAAATTTACCTTTTTCTGTGTTTTACCTATACAGTTAAGTGCAAATTAACCCTTTTTCTCACATATACCACTTTCCTCCAGGCCCCAAAATCACATTTTGGAATCACATAGCCTAATAATAAATGAATCGAAAAATTCCTGGTAATGAAAATGCAATCATGTCTTTTTCACTCAAAACCCTTTAGTTATCTCAAGTATTCTTAGCTAAAAAACCACAGATCACCATCACATAAAAAAAAAAAGCTATTAATATTTTAAAACAATTATCCACTCCACTATCCCAGAGTGAGAATTTATATTGGTCTTGCTCCTGCTTCATACTCAATATGAAATTTTCAAGAAGAAACAGGGAGAAATACTTCAGCACAAGAAATTCCTCAAGTAATGACTCATTTTTTGCACATATTGACAGAAGATCCCCAGAAGAATAAAAAGCATTCACTACTTAGTAAATGTACTTGTTAATTTCAGTACAATGCAATAAAGTCAAAGTAGTTTTTACACTGACATTTTAATAATGGAATTAGTAACTTCTAAACTCAGTTCTTCAAAATCATCCTACTTGAGATTATCTGCTTCTCTTTGCTTCTGTTTTTGGGAGTGTTTAATAGAGGTAACTTTCTTCTTCAGTTCACTATCTTCAAAAAAATAGGAGTGCATAGGGGAAAGACCTTGCATACAGATACGTTTGAGCATATGAATATAAGTTAAGGTAACAGTGACTGGGTGAGGTAAATGTGTCAGATACAACAGTTAAGTATTTTTTCCATTAAAGAATTTTTTAAATAATTTTAATTAGATTTTGCCAGTGCTTTCCAGACTCTTATTTTACAAATACCAGCTACTTAAAAGGAAATTAGTTCTTCATCTAAACTCCTATATGCTTATACATATAATCTCTTCATAAAAAGGCAAGAATTATCAGGTAGATCGGTTGCGATAGGAATTACCACATACATGCATTTTTCAGTTAACACATCAGTAAATTTTGCAAAAATCTACTTTTGAATGGCGCAGTTCAACACCAAGAAATGAAACAGGCAATAAACTATTATGATGAAGCAAAGGAATTAGGATCTTATTCAGTATTCCCTTAAAACTATGACAAAAAACCTTTTCTCCTACACTGACTTAAAAAAAAAAAAAAGCAAACTAAAAAAACCAACCCATGACCAAAGTACCCAAAGTATCCATCTAACAAGATCTAATGCAAAACTTAAACAGAAGATGGTTAAACAACAAAGTGTAAGTAACACCTCAGATGTTTAGAATGGAAGTCAGCATTGGAACCATTCCAACAGCTATCCTTCAATGGTTTTGTTTTGGTTTTGTTCAGGTTTTGTTTGTTTTACAGTAGCTGCAGAGTAATTACGCCAAGAAAGAAATTAAAGCCATCAAAACCAAAATCATACATAATTATTAAAGCATAGTAAATGCTGGACTTTCACCTTTATTTCCAAAACAACCTATTACAGTCAACTTGTAGACTAATTCTGCCATTGTGATGGCCTGTTTATGCATTTTTCACAGACATCATAGCTACACCAAGTCTAAGCGGCAGAACTGGATACTTCTTCAAAACATGTTAAAAACTTCTGAAAAATTGTAGGGTCAGAAAAAGTTGGAAGGAAAAGGTATAATAAAAATACAGAGCAAAGAGAGTTCAGGAAGTGACACCAAGAAGGCGAAAAAAGGAGCGTTTCAGAATCCCTGGCTTCCCAAGATCTATTTCAACAGCAGCTGGTCTCCCTGGGAGCTCCTTTATAATGAAAATCTGAGTGGAAACTGTTCAATATTCCAAAGTTCATTTTTATAAAAGAAGTAAACTGTAGACTGCTGATGAAAGGGGAGCTGGGCTTCTGGCAATACTATAAAAGGGAGATGACCTTATTCTTCAGAAGAAGACATTCAGAAAACAAAAAATGTAGTATTTCTAGCTGCTCTTTCTCATTTATCTTGAATATTTTCTTTTACCTTTGCTCAAAACTGATCATAGTGAAAAAATACAAAGCTTTCTCTAAAGTACTACTAGTAAGAGCAGAGTTCCCACTTCTATACAAACAGCAAGCCTCATCAGGTGCATTGTAATCCTTCTAGGCACTTTTACAAGTTTTCTAATAATACTTGGTAAAGGAAAATACAGTTTTGCTCTACAACATAAACACATTTAATCTATTTTCAATTTTATTTAAGGCTTTATCAGTGAGTAGTTGGCAGGACAACTGATTGCGTTTATCAAAACAAAGTCAGCTTTATTCCAAGTTTCAGAGAAAGCATTCTAGTTGGAAATACAGATATCTAGAAGGAAGTCTTCATTAAGAAATATTTGAGGTATATGACTGCTTCTCTTTTCTCACAGAAGAAAGAAAAAATAAATTGGTTTATTTCTCCTAAGCTCTGATGAATCGTAAACACGAAAAGCCTCAATAAAAGACATAGTGAAAAACAAAACTATATGTGAAAGGTTAATTTATGGTATTCATAAATCAAGACAGCTTTCAAAAAGTTACATATTCATCACTGCATAACACATTACTTGAATTATAAGTAGGCACTAAAAAAAAAAAAATCAGTGTTTTTACAGTACACAAAAATTTAGAATTACATGGATTTCTCTCCTGGTTGTGGAAAACCCAAAATTTCCCATCTCACTGAAGCTGACGTGTTAGAACCAGTCACTCTTCTGTTGTCCCATCCCTCTGCTTAAGACAGGGCACCTAGTTATCTCCCCATTCAGTAAGCACTGATCATTCCCAGAAAGATTAGCGCTGTAACTAGGAACAACACTGAGACAACATGAACAGCCTGTTCCACTTAGCAGCATCAGTGTTTGCTTTAAATATTTACATTCAGATTTTGAGTATGAGATTTTGTATGAAAAATAAATTTTCATAAAAACCAGTTGTATTAATAGACCCGATTCTTTTTTCCAGTGAATCTGAAGAACTACAACTTATTCCAATGTAATGTTAACTGATGAAGCTACTGCATCCTGCTATTATCTCCCTGAAAACAGACCTATAATAAAACATCAAGCCTAACTAATGCACAGCAAATCTAGTAGTGCATTTAAATACAATTACCAATAAAAACTAAAAAGGGAATTCAGTCTGTAACATTATTTCATTCACCCACTGAATATTTTGTCTGTTGGCACAGCTATCCTCTTCTTCCTTTCAGAAAGTACTGTTCAGACTGTATATTGATGTTTTCCCCCCCCCCC
>NW_008237919.1:4450127-4454448 GCF_000691975.1 Corvus brachyrhynchos | reverse complement strand
AGACATTTGGTCAGGTTTCTGGCAGCTTTATTTTTTCAGTCTTGAAAACTTTCAAGGAGAGAAACTGAACAACTTTTCTGAGTAACCTGTTCCAATGCTCGACTGAATATATAAACGTCTCTCCTTTATTTTTACAAACAAATTAAATTTAGCAGTTGGTAAGCTGAAGTGCATTACTCATATTTTATGGAAAAGAAAATCAATTTCATGCTGAATCTAATACAGTAGTAAATTCAACTGTCTAACAACTCTCAGTAGTAGCTTGACTAGGAATAACTAATAGTAACGCTCATGTTCAACTCTTGCCAAACTGGAGAAAATTGAATTGTCTATGGTAAAAGAGGATGTTTCCAATAAAGCTATAAAAAGATCATCTCATGACTAAATCTTGATCTCTGTGCTCCAAGCTAACTTATTTGCATAGGAACTACATACAGTCTGTCCACTATGTGTCAATTATGAAAGCATGACATAAATAAAAGCAAAGAACTTGTCAGATATGTATATTTATATTTCTTCCTTTTAACATACTGTATCACATTAATTATTCAGTCTGAAGTGCCAACCATAGATCAACCATGCCTTTATTTCAGACACTAGAACTACTAAGTTATTGCAAATACCATTTTACCACATCCAAAAGACGATCTTATGTAAACAAAACCACTATGGTGCAGTGGTAACGCCACCACTTTTACCCAGATCTCAATTCGGTGAGAGGCATACATCATCTTTTTGTAAGTATTTGTCTCAAGAGGCTGTAATAAAAGCTTGACATAAAATGAAAAAAATTAGTATGAATCCAAAAAAACCCAAATCATCAGTTATTTTATTTGCCAGCACAGAACCCCACAAAACTTAGCTAAGCAAAAATACAGGATATGCTACAGTCAGAATTGCTGATTTCTCTGCATAATTAGGACTATTGAGGTTGCTCGGTATTTCTAATGTTTAGAACTACTTACAATTTGTCAAAGTGTCCTGTCTGTCCTTTTTTTCCCACAATGCATATAAAACATATACTTACATGCCACACCAAAAATTTTGTTCAAGATTTGAATTTTTAAAAGGAACAATGCAGGAAAACCACAAGAATTTTTCTTCAAAAAATGTTTGTGACTATGGCTTGAAGCCATCAGCATAGACAAGCTTCAGGTTAATGCTACGCTCTTTCATTTATCTCTGAAAATGTAACAAAGACCACGAACTTCTAAGAAGAAAGTACTGTGTTGTTTCAGTGTAGAACAAAAGCCACCTTACAGTCTCTGAAGAGGAATAAAAACTGAGACCAATGTCCACTAAAAGCACAGAAAAAGCAACTGGAGACTGAGGAAAGGAGACTAGACTGGGCTGACATAGCAAATCAGGATGAGGAAGCTCCAAGGAATAAAGAAAAGTAAAAAGGAAAGCTGACAGGAAAAAAGGAAGGGGACAGGACTGGCTGAGAAAAGAAACAAAAATTTGGAATGTTCAAGCCCAGGAACACCTAAAAAACTAAGACTGAGATTGGCTACAGGACGATAAAGACACTGTGATTAGGATACATATAAATGATGAAGTGAAAAGGACTGTGCTTGCAGAAGTCTAGCAAGAGCCCTCATGCACCACAACACATTCTAAAGCCTACAGTAGAAAGGACTTCAGTCTTCCACCACTTTCCCACTACCTGAGCAAATGCACTACAAGTTATGCCATTCTGTTTTACCACTGTAGTACATAAAAGGGACTGCATTTTTACAATGCTATCACTCATGATGGTAGAAGTTCAGGAGTTTTTTGCAAAGGATTAGACTTTAGCAATTCTCTTTGTAACCACTGTAGGTCCAATACAGTAAGACAATAAGGAATTTACTTGGAAAATCAAATTTTTTCTGCATTTTCTTGGTTTGTTGGCTTGGTTTTGGTTTGGGTTTTTTTTTAATTCCTTTAATTTTCTAGGTTTGAAGGAAGTATATGGGACATGTATGCATATTCTACTTCACAAACAACAAAAGGTTACTAAATCAAGCACTCAAAAGGTGTAAAATGACAAACTGTTGTCTGTGCAACCATCATTTAACTTCCCTTGAGTGTGTTTTTTTAAATAATATTTAAATAAACGTGCTTCTTATTCAAAGTTGCCTTGCCACAGAAGATGATACAGAACTTAACGCGGATAGGACTCTTGTTTTATCTACTGAAGAACTGGGCTTGCAGAAAAAGAACAGGACAGGGGCTCTGTAATATGCCACAAAGGCTTTAATGACTAAAGTTCCCTCTGTTGCAGTTTCCCCTCATTCCCCTTACTATCATGCAGGAAACCATTTAACCTAAAAATTTCTGTAGTTTAACTGTAAATTCCTCTTTTTCCCCATTCACTCTACAGATACACTCACAAACGTGGAGCAGTCAGGACTGTTACAAAAAGCAGTAGCAGGTATAACTTGAGTAACATATTTACAAGAATTGTAGAAGTTTCAAATTGGGCACCAAAAATGAGTGAATACTTTTCACCTAGCCCTCTGTGCCTCTGTTAACCATCTGTAGAAGTCTTGTCTCATCTTTGGTAGTGCTTGATGAACTAGTAATACTTTGTGGGGCATTCTGATCACATAATGATAAGCCCTTTAGCAAAGCTCATACAGATGTTATCAGTTCTGTCTTCAAAGCAGAGCTGGGTAACATGGAATAAATAAATCATGGGCTCACACAACGATCAATGAAAAATACTGAATTCTCTTAAGTGAGCTCAATCTATCCCATGCAGTGAAAGACAAGGCTCCTGTGGAAAAAAAAAAAAAAAAAAGATAGCATGTGATCATGTCATTAAGACTGGATCAGAAGTACATACTCAAAAAGGCACTTAAAACCTCTTTGTTCCATAAGCTTAATAATGTGGGACTTCTCTACAGAAGGGGTTTAAGATACTCAATTTAAAATTCTATGAAATCAAGAAGGTTCTTGCATAACCATGAAGCTGTGTTGAGGCTGCATTACTTTTTAGCACCTCTCAGAAGTAAATCTGGAAATCTCTTGCTGGTTTAGAACAGCATTGTGGATAACACAAATACGGACAAGGACAGAAGAGTTTTGTTTAGGTTATTTTTACTTTTTGCAAAATTTAGAGATGGAAAAGATTTTTTTTTTTAATAATGACAACTATCACTAAAGAAAAACTAAGCAACAGATGCTGATAACACACAGTTGAATGTAAACGACCAAACAAAAGGTTCATACTACCAACAGTTTTCAAGGTGAGTTCTCATTAATGAAATTTTGGTCCATTATCATTTATACAACATGGGCCAAAGATCATCCTTTCACAGAGATCTGTACAGTACTTGCACTGCAAGGACATTTAGAAGTTAGTAGCGGTAGATGAAAAATACTGAGAATTTTTATAACTTCAAGTTATTTCAGAAAGCTTTCCCCTGTCTTATGCAATTTCAAGGCCTGTGTTCACTATTTTTACCGGTTTACAAGTAAGTCTATGCAAAAGAGTGACACTAAGTAACATATTTGTTAATACCGTCTTTGATACAGCCACCTCTGCACAGGTGGCTGCATTTTAAAGGCGTATTTTTCCCTTAGTTGTACAGCCTAATAATTACATAATGGCTTATTTTTGAAACGTTAACAAATCCTTAAATGTTGCATGTGGTTTAATACAACTGTGTTATAATATTGTTATATAACTATGACTATGCTAGAATATAACTCGAAAACATTTGCAGCTCAGAGGTCACAGTTTACTTTCATTACTAAATGGAGCATAGTTGATTAACTGCATAGATAATCTTCCGTAGGTTTCATAAACAGAATTAAACAGCTCTTCATAGAGCAGATGCAATTCCTAAAGAGCCGCTCACCGAGGCGCAGCTCAGGCGCGGCACCCTCGGGCAGGCTCAGCCCTTCCAGGTGCCTTTAGCGGAGCTCAGCAATGGCATTTCTGCCCTCACCAGCAGGTTACTACAGCCGCTCCGAATTACTGACATTTACGGAAACGCGGCACTAAAAAAAAGGCGAAATTAGCATTTTACAAGGGGAAAACAAAGTGAAACGCTATTATTTTTACTGCAAGAAGGTGCAGTGAAAAAAAACCAACACCCTTTTTTTGCCCGTCACCAGTAAACACACCCAAAAGGCAGATGAATCCGCGTACGGCGCAAGGCTGCGGCTGCTCCGGCATGTAGACCATGGTGCTGAAATGATGCGCTGGAAGACCACGGTACGGACGCGTTTTTACACACGCTGCCAAAATCTATACGTGCGCCGTAGGAAACGGAGAGGAAACCGCGCACGAGGCTTCCCCTGCGGCAGCATCCCGGTCCCTCGCCAGCCC